>NW_019726223.1:1221524-1299211 GCF_002891405.2 Cryptotermes secundus
GCTGGGGTGTGAAGCTGACAACTCACAACGAACTAGTTCCGAGGTCAAAAACACGTGGATCTATACATCCACTCTCTCATACGACTACATTATTAAACTAATAGTACTTTAAATAATTATGAATTTAATAGCAGAAATAAACTTACGAATTTCTTAGTCGTGTGCTAAAATGCTTCTGTTACACAACATTTCGGTCTAGTGGGATGTGACTTCGCACAGTTTGGTAGATGGGGGACAAACGTTATGGAGAAGCCTGTTGGCTCCATCTGCAGGTATCTCTTCTGTCTTTCTCTGCAGTTCTTTAAAGAAGCCGTCACTATCTATAATATACAGCGGGAAAATGGTAGGATGACAGATTAACGATTAATTTGAATTGATACGGAAAGAAGTGATGTTGGCCTAAGCGGGTTACCATACCGGCACTTTCCTGGATGGGCCTAAAACCCCGAAGAACCTTGCTCAGCATAACCGATGTCACTGACGAGTTTCGAAGCGAGCATATCTTGAACACGAGTCAAGTTCTTAAACCGCTCAGTGGGTCTCTTCTGTAGTGAACACGGAGGCAGCAAGGTCCCCTGAAACTTTAGTATCTGCCGAGTTAAAATGTGACACACCCCGGAGGTCCGTAATCGTGACGTACACCGGGGTCAGAGCTGCAATCTAACGTTTCTAGCAGAGCCTGATGTCTCTTCTGGGATGTGGCGCCATCTTCTCTGAAGATTGGGACGTTAGTAAAGACGTTTCTTGTAGTTCGTTTGAGAACTCTGTCAGTATCCATATTACATAGAGTCTAATGATTCGGTGATGGATGAAAAAAATATTAAAGATAATTTTGAAGTATGCAGTAGTGATCTAATAGACGTCACGTATTTTGGTATTTGCCTAGAGGGGCAAAGAAAATCGCGAAAAAAAAAACTGTCAGAATAGCCGGGGTCCCGGTCGAGGTTCCATCTGAGCACCTCCCGAATACAAGTTTAAAGCGTCAGCAGTACAAATTTCATAATGATCTACCAAACCATACGGAACCACATTACAGAAGATAGTAAACTTCATGGATTGAACTCAAGTTTCCACTCACCTGATGGAGTACTATGTGACGTCACGGGAACGTCGTGTGGCCTGGGCATCGGTCTGACGACGCTGGTCACATTGCAGTACAGGGGGTACCCCGAAGGTATCCCTAGTTTTGGTGCTCCGTATACAGGGGGCCGGGGTAGACCCAGAGAGAACAGATAGCTGCTGAAGGGCGGAGACCCCGCTGGGGGTAGCAGTGGTGCCCCTTGGGTGCACTGTCTGGTAGGGACGGGGGACGGATTGCCGATGAGAGAATCCACTAGGAAAGACCGAGACATCGTGACGTTTATATTGCTGCCATTTTGCAATATCGCTTCTCTGTCAGACTGGTGGTCTTAAGGTACAGAATTTGAATCTTGCTTGCTGGCGGTTCTTTTGAGGCTTTCAGACCAATTTTCAGATAACACTACGTAATAAAATACAGCCGTCTTCTTCCTCACACTTTCCCATTAATTTGTCCACAGTATCTGTTCCAACACGTCTCCTTAAATTTGAAGTATCCCAGTGAAGCTGAAGGGTAACCGTGAAACTGAAGTCTCCCCGTGAAGCTGAAGGGTAGTCGTGGAATTGAAGTATGCACGTGAAGCTGAAGGGTAACCGTGATACTGAAGTGTTCACGTGAAGCTGAAGTGTCCCAGTGAAGCTGAAGGGTAGCCGTGAAACTAAGTGTGCACGTGAAGCTGAAGTCTCCCCGTGTAGCTTAATGGTAGCCGTGAAACTGAAGTCTCCCCGTGAAGCTGAAGTGTGCACGTGAAGCTGAAGGGTAGCCGTGAAACTAAGTGTACACGTGAAACTGAAGGGTAGCCGTGAAACTGAAGTCTCCCCGTGAAGCTGAAGTATACACGTGAAGCTGAAGGGTAGCCGTGAAACTAAGTGTACACGTGAAGCTGAAGGGTAGCCGTGATACTGAAGTGTTCACCTGAAGCTGAAGTCTCCCCGTGAAACTGAAGTATGCACGTGAAGCTGAAGGGTAGCCGTGATACTGAAGTGTTCACGTGAAGCTGAAGTGTCCCAGGGAAACTGACGTGACCACGTGAAGCGGAAGTATTCCCGCGAAGTTGAAATGCCCTTGTGAAGCTGAAGGATATCGGTGAAACTGAAGTGCCAGTGAACACTTTCCTTCTTCTTTTTTAAAATTAATGCTGAAATATCCCTCTTTCGAACAGCCAGTATTCGTTTTTGGAGCAGAATTTTATTCTAGATAGTAGACACGAAAATGTCCTTTCTTTAATGATCTATTTACTGTCTGTTCTATGAATATTTGCACTCCATATCTGTTGTATATTTTAAATCAAAACCATCATTTTAATGCGCGACATCACTTTAATTATGCCTAGGTTCTTTTCGTAACTTCGATCACAGGAGCATACTCTTTCATGTTCACTTACATCGCTTTCACTTCAATTCTTTTCAAATTATTTAAAGGTTATTAGCATGAATAATTCATGCAATTATCAAATTTCAACTTTCCTGAAATACCGAAAACATAACCTATAAACCAGTCTATAAAGCAAAATAAATCATACCGTCTTGAAACATCTGTAAATTCACAAAATTTGTGCATACATTGAGAATTATTTATCGCAGATCACGGACAGTTTGGACAAGAATTTCAGATGCTAAGATACACTGTTACGAATTTTGTTTAGAGCCAAATTTGAACAAAAAAAGGATTTCTTCCATTTCCGAGACTTATTTCTTTACGCACTGTCTGTTTATTCAGTTCTTCCCTCACTTCCAGTCCGCATGCGCAGGTTCCCAAAATGTAATTACACGCCGGATATTACAACAATACGTCCACATCGTTTCCGTAACAACGTAACACAGAGTGACATCTCTTGAAGAACGCTGAAACCACGTGGAGAGCAGAGAACCGTTTCTGTCCGCTGCAATGAACACACTGAGATACAGAGGGTCCATTTAACCCCTCGAAGCACCCTTGTATTGCTGGCACCCCTTCCTTAGTTCATCCCCCACCTAAACAGGTAACCAATACCCACGATCATATCCCCTCCACTTTGTAATTATCCTTAAACATGTTTAATGACAGACCTTTTTTAAGGATGTCAGCCGTTCTTGTCTATCACACTACTAACGTAAAAGATTGTCAGTTTTAACAAATTATTATGACGATCCGATTTCAGTATATATCTAATATGGCGACTCAGGCCTGTAATTGTTGGAGGGATACAGAACAAAATAATAGAAAGGGGAGAAAGGGAGAGATAATAAAGCAGAGTAAAGGAGTAGATGAAAAGGAAAATCAGGGGAGAAATGATATACATTTTATTGTGGCGGCGAAAAGAGCGTCATTTTGTTAAAAATTACCGGGCTTCGCTTGCTTCCTTCTGGTAAGTGCAGTGTGAAAATAAAGACGTTCCAGTGGTTAGAAACAGTGGCCTGTTGAGACAGGGGAAGGATAAATTCGACTTCCAGAATTAATGACTACTTGCACAATTTGGAAAGAATAAGTTGGCTTCCTTTACAAAAGAAAATGGGGTTCTTTTTGATGAATCTGACTCGAGGGGCCCGCATGAAAAGGGCTCGGTAGCAACTTGCAATGTAGGCGAAATATGAAAATACATTTACTCCGTCCTGCTGCAAATTTGTACGGTATCACAGCTGTTACAGCGATGTGCAAGTATTGCGGTACATACTTGGAGCCGATTCGAATATTCATTCCCAGTCTTTCATTTTATTTATATGGGTAAATTTTAATTTCTTAATTTGATTGTTATTCTTTCCGTAAATTTTGTTATCATAACCCGGATGAATAACAAGTGTTTACAGCCTGGTAAAAAGCAGGGCTACACGATCCTTCGATTTAAGGGAAGACGAACACCGTAGGATATCACCTTCAGCTGAGAGTATTAGTTTATTGGACAGAGACGTAGGTGATTGAATAAAAAAGCAAGGAACCAGATTTACAAGCTAATGAAGATGTTGGTGTAGAAATATGCGTAAAGAAATTAACGTAAATGTTCATGTTTCATAAACAAAATACGAGACGAAATCATAAATTACTGTTAAATCAAGTGGAGATGTGGGAAAGATGTATGATTTCTACTTGAGATAGAAATGGAGCTGGGCCCTTCTTCAGAAGCAGCCAAATGTGAAGCTATTCAAGAAATTCCCAAAATTTTATGGAATACAAATATTCATTAGCGTGTTCACAAGACTCCTCCACTGGTCCCTATCCTGAGCCAGATCAATCCAATCAATACCATCCCATCCTATCTCTCTAAGATCCAGTTTAATATTGTCCACCCACCCACGCCTTGGTCTTCCCATTGGTCTCGTTCCTTCTGGCTTTCTCACTAATATCCTATATGCATTCCTATTCTCCCCCATTCGTGCTACATGCCATGCCCACCTCATCCTCCTTGACTTGATCATTCTAATTATACTTGGAGAAGAGTACAAGTTACGAAGCTTCTCATTATGCAGTTTTCTCCAACCTCCTGTAACTTCATCTCTCTTCGGTCCAAATATTCTCCTCAGCACCCTGTTCTTCAACACACTCAGTCTGTGTTCCCCCTTTAATGTCAGAGACCAAGTTTTCCACCCATATAGAACCACAGTCAAAATTACAATTTTGTATATTCTAACTCTTACGTTTTTAGACAGCAGACGAAATAAAAAAGGCTCTGGACTGAATGGTAGCAAGAATTACCCAGATTCAATCTCCTCTTAATTTCCTCCTGAAACAGATTTTGATTTGTTGTGGTCGTTCCCAAACATCTGAAATGTGCCACATTTTCAAAACATCTGTTAGCTACTTTATGTCATGATTTTGTCCTGCATTCTGTTGACGAGACAGCAGCATGTACTCAGTTTCCTCTGCGTTTCCTTATAGAGGAACTTACTGATTCAAACCTGTACTGACGACTAAGCCCGAGCGTAATACGCGCAGGAGGTTTACACAAACCAATATCTGCAAACTGCAGAGACTTTAGTATTTCGCCCGGGTGCCAAGAAACACAGCACGGTCCCTCACAGTTCTGTCCAGACTCTGACCTACTTATATCAAGCATAATTTTCCAAGCGAGCTCACCTTGTCGCATGTTTCTTACAAGTTTCATGCTCGGCTTACCCTTCAACCCTGTAGATGGAGGCGATATATTCGTCCGAAACGTAAGGCATTATCCGAAATATATGTCATTGTAACCCAGAAGACCGTATCCTTTACAGCCACCGCCAGCAGAACTTTAAATGCAATACACAATCAAAAGTTCGCCCGCTGTTTTACATTGATCCGATACGCAGTATCTTGCTCTGATGAAAGAGAAGGGAATGAGGCTCTTTGAGAACACAGTGGCGAGGAGAATAACCGCTCTCAAAACGGACGCAACAGAGAGTCCTTTCATATAGCGAAGGATTTTGCAAAATACACATATCATTTGGTGTGATTTTTCTCTCTCTCTATGGCTTTACAGCCTTTTGGACCTTTGCCGCTTTTCAGGTTCTTAATCCTATACACATTCGTTGGACTCCTTGGATGGGGGATCAGCCCATCGAAAGACCGCTACCTACACACAGAACAAAACAAACATAGAAGAAACGCACACAGACATCCATGCTTCGAGTGGGATTCGAACTCACGATTTTAGTATTTGAGCGGGCGACGACGGTTCATGCCTTAGACCGCGCTGCCACTGTGATCGGTCATCTGGTATGGTTAGGGCGAAATACGCACCGAGCACTTGGCTAGGATGGACAGACATGAAATGCATAGAGAAGGTGATAGTTTGGAAATCCAAGAAGTGGATGGAAATATAATACGCACATAAGGAAAACAGGATGAATGCCAGGTGAAAGTAGCCATGATCATTCCGGTATAAAAAAAAACTTCCGTGGTTTTTGTCTGCAAGCGAATTTACCGACCAAGCGACCGCCGCTCTTCGGCGAAGTTAGTGCCAACTTTAGCAGATAGAGGGTGTCTCGTGGTCAGCGCAACGAATCCCGACGCCATTAATTTTGGTTTTATAGACCGGAGCCGCTGTTTCTTTGAAATAACTCCTCAGTTATCCGCACGAGGCTGAGTGGATATTAAAACTTTGTATTTTGCTGCCAGAGAGTTAGCTAATTAGTAAGACTGATCTTCGGGAAATAGGTTGTGAGGATGGGAAGTGGATGGAACTGGCTCAGGATCATGTCCAATGATATGTTTTGGTATTAGCGGTAGTGAAACTTCTACTACAGGGACAGGTAACTGAAACAGGGCTATACAGGTATAAGACTAAATACGCATAATTACCTCAAGGGACATAGAAGTTTCCACTTCGTAATGAGGCATACTAGCTACGTTTGACGTAACGAGGATGGACGTATGGAGGCGCTAGTGATTGGCTCTGTAGTTGTGTGTGGCGAAGCTGGGAGGTACTGCCAGAAATAATCTGGGAAATGTATGCCGGCAATGTTGGTAGCCAAGATAATTACAGGCCGCTATATACAGACTGCTAATGGAGTTACAGCTGATTGTAACAAACGTGAATTTTTCCCTCATTCTGAATTCCAGTTTTTAGCGAGGATTTGCAATAAAAATTCCGTTTGAAAACGCTATCCGAAGCGGTCACTGTGCACATTAAAGTTTAAAAATTATCTCTCACATTCTCGTTTCTTTTTTTGTCGAAGCCCCTCTAATCATCTCATTCATCTGTCGTTTCAAAATTTAAATGCAAAGTTGAAGACATTTTCAATTATGGTGTATAATGCATGCCTTCATTACTCGTTGCTGTGACGCAATAGCGAACCTCAAAATTGTAATAATAAAAGGTCGACTTAAAAGGCCATGGGGGGGGGGAGNTGCGTCAGGTTTCTGATTGGTTGGAGGGGGCCTGAATTATAAAGTGGGGCGGATCTTTCTTACCCTACAACCCTTCATAACCCTCTGGGCACGAGTCCTTTGTGACGTCACATGCTGCAAGAAAGGTTCCCTAAGAAATAATCGACAATAAAGGCCTCTGTTGTGTTCGACATAGAGCTGCACAGAATTTTTTATCTGTTTCTTAGATTGAATTTCTGAAAATGGAAGCAGTACGTTCTTTCGAAACGTGGGTTACATCTAGTATGATATATAATATTTCTTGTTTTATTTAATGACTTTCTTCAAATTGATGACTTACAGGGCAGCGTAAGCGCAGCTGGTTGAGGCACTATGCTACAAGCCGGAAGTTCGTGAATTCGATTTCCGATGAGGTCATTGGGTTTTTCAGTTGACACTAATCCTTCCATCCGCACTGTTACTGTGAGTAATAACATGGCTACGAAGCGGAAGGAAACTATCATGGCCAGTTTTAAATTACATCAGAAGATGGAGCAAATGAAGAGACGAACTAGAGCCCCAGGGTAGTCGGAATTCAGACAGAGAATCGAAACCAGGATATCCTGAATACGAAGGAATATTAACCTTACACCCAGGCGTTTCTGGGATTACCGGTCGACCTTACGAAGTAGAATAGAAAATTCTCACCGACGGAATATGGCCTTAAGGGTATTCATCTATATGTCGCGTACTCGAATCCTTTAAAGCATAGCGGTCACTATACGAACCACCCGCTTAAATATTAAGAAACTGTGTATTTATGTTTCGTACAATTTTTTCCCTGGTGTGTTTTCTGTGCGGTAGGAAAGGAACTTCTAAAAATGTTATATAACAAAACACGCATTAGAGGCGCCTCAGGGGACGTCTACACATTCTGTAGCTACTGAACTGTTGGCTAGGAGTCTTGTCTGCATCTTGAAGTTCCTGCGACTGGCCGTTTCGACACACACTCTATTCGTTCCGTCTTCAAGCAAATGTTTGTTATAGCTTGCTTCTCGTGCAGCAATCCTGATTTGAATATAAACCCCTTAAGCTGGTGGCCCGCAAATTCTCCAGATTATACTACTCAACTAATGGAAATTGAAAATTCTCAAATCCTTGCCCATAATACTTAAAAAAATACAATCTAACGTGATTCTAAAAATTCGTTCATGAACACACAAGCTATTGATCATTACTAAGAGCCTTAATAATTTTCATGCTTGAAACTGAAACGTGATTCAGGAGGAAATTAAGAGGAGATTGAACTCGGGTAATGCTTGCTACCATTCAGTTCAGAACTTTTGTCTTCTCGTCTGCTGTCCAGAAACATAAAAATTAGAATATACAAAACTATAATTTTGCCTCTGGTTCTGTATGGGTGTGAAACTTCATCTCTGACATTACGGGAGGAACATAGACTGAGGGTGTTTGAGAACAGGGTGTTGAGCAGAATATTTTGACCGAAGAGGGATGAAGTGATAGGAGGTTGGAGAAAACTGCATAATAAGGAGATTCATAACTTGTACTCTTCTCCAAGTATAATTAGAATGATCAAGTCAAGGAGGATGATGTGGGCAGGGCATGTAGCACGAATGGGGGAGAATAGGAATGCATATAGGATATTGGTGGGAAAGCTAGAAGGAAAGAAACCACTGGGAAGACCAAGGCGTAGGTGGGTGGACAATATTAAAATGGATCTTAGAGAGATAGGATGGGATGGTATTGATTGGATTGATCTGGCTCAGGATAGGGACCAGTGGAGGGCTCTTGTGAACACAGTAATGAACCTTCGGGTTCCATAAAATGCTGTGAAATTTTTGAGTAGCTGCAGAATTGGCGACTCCTCCAGAAGGGCTCAGCTCCATGGGTAAGTAAGTAAGAAACTGAAGTAACGGGTCGTTGGCTTTGTATGCCCCCCCCCTCCGGCCGCACCACTCAACCGAAATTATTCGAGACATAAACATTTCTCCAACGTGTAGACCTTCCAAAATACTGATTCCGTTCTGACGCAGCAAACACCATGCTCAAGTAGTTTTCTTCTGCTGCATAACCACTAACCAGTCCACTACCCATCATTTTACCTTATCTCCAACCCAAATTAACAGCATGACGGGTCGGACACAACTTTGGCAGCTTCAGAACCGGGTATTTCCTATCCGTTCTCCCATAAAATATCGAAGTGTCATTTCCTCCTCCATTTTGATTTTTCTCTCATTCAGACTTCAAAGGCTTAAGGGAAAATGTCAGTTTCCATTTATTAAAAATTGCGTCTTTAAAAAATTGAACGTCCCATGTAACTCCAGCTATTACATGAGAAGCCCCTTTTCACCGTATCGAAGTCTTATTAATACCGTTCAGAACGGTTTGATTTTATTCGTCCCCTCTATTCCCAGCTCCACAAATTCCCGACAAACACCCCGCGCTTATGAGTGTTATTATCTTCTGGCTTTTAATACAAGTTCTGTTTGCTGCTTTCATCTTACAAGTTGCTTGATTGCCGTATAATTCAACCCTGAGGATGAGGGCAGTATGTTCATCAGAAACATCAATGAACTTTCACCAGCGTTACGTCCCACAGGAGAGGTACCGGCATTTCATCCCACAGGAGAGTTACCGGCATTACATACTACAGGAGAGTTACCAACGTTACTTCCCACAAGAGAGTTACCGGCGTTACGTCCCACAAGAGTTTTTTTTTTTTCTAGTGGGGAGGGACTAAGTCCCTTGTACAGCGGCCACTTCTGGCCTATTGTACCAGCCACAAATGATAGGTGAGGGTGATTGTGGAGCAATTGGTGGAATGAAGATTGGCAGGGGAAACCGAAGTACTCGGAGAAAACCTGCCCTAGCGCCACTTTGTCCGCCACAAATCCCACTTGACCAGACCCCGGGATCGAACCCGGGCCGCTGCGTTGGGAAGCCAGCGACTAACCGCTTGAGCTATAGCGCGGCACTTTTCTTTCTATACCTCATAATATATTTGAGGTAGTCTCTGGTGTCAGTCAGTTGCATGGAATAAACCGTGCATCCTCCATCCCTATTAGCTAGGGGACAAATGCTATATCCAAATCCACAGTCATCACGAATCTTCATTCTCAATCCAATGACATCAGTTCTGGAGTGATGACTTTCAAAATGCTTGCTTCTTAGTTTGGAGTATTGCCCCTCGTCTGTGATCATTTTCATTGCAGCTAATCCATAAAGCTGCAAGCGTCGTGATGGTTCAGATTGCATTTCTGGAATCTCTCTCTCTTCGAGATTCTCGATCTCCTTTCTATGAATTGGTCTTAAATTTATTTGCTCTGAGATTTCACGTATCTCAGTGGCAATTTCATCATCAGTGTTGCCATTTGGTGCGTTCATCTCCTGATCAAAGTGGTTAAAACTCTCTTCTTCAACCCTCCGTTGTGTCAATTCCAGCGGAATCTTCTCAGCTTCTTTTCGAACAGTCCCATTATGCTGATAGTTCAGTTTCAATTTTTATAACATAAATGAAAGGCAGAACTAGTTGTTCACGAAACGCTACCCAATTAGACGTGCCATCGTATAAGTGTATGGATGATAAGTAGGTGAATTTACTTAAAACACTCACATTAGTCTCTAAACCTTGAATTGCATTTATGGCTCCCCTTGGTATCAAAGGTTCAACCCGCTTCCTGTACAAAAGGTATTTATCCGATAAATCATCAACAACCTCAGCACTGAAGTAGTTTTGCGTCATATATATATATATATATGGGCTGTCCCTCAGAATCTTCAATATGTGGGACTTCAGAATCGCCACTGTTCTCCTTTCGCCTTCTGCATAGATGACCAAAGTCTCCGTAGTAAAAGAAACCACACTGGGAACACCTGTCAATTACAGGTCTCTCTCGCTCTTCTGTTGGTTCCAAAAGCTCAGACAAAAGTTCGTCAGTCTTGATGTCGATCATTTCCTGGACTGCTTTCCCGATTTTCTTTAAATGGCCAATGTCTCTGCGATCAAATTCTGGAAAAGCCTACTTCTCATCACCTCCTAGAGCACAATTCTTCATAACCAGGGCCCGGATTTTGATGACATGTCATCTTTTTTTCCTTGTATCCTATGCGATGCTCTTAAATATATAAATCTCGGATATGAGCTGATGGTTACAGAAATGTAAATTTTATAGGTAATTTTTTGCCATTTTTTCATTTTGGGGGTAATTTTTTGGTAAATTTTTGGACTTTTAAGGGTATTTCTTGTCATTTTTGGCCATTTTAGGGAATTTTTCTTCATATGTTTTCTGAAATGTGAATAACATGGAAGCGAAGTGTTCTTTCTTATCTCTTTGGATCATTTTTCTGGATTTTCGGTCATTTTATAGGTCATTTTTTTAATATTTTCAGGTCATCAAAATCCGGACCCTGCATATTACATTTTTTGGGTCATATTTTAGGTCATTTTTCTGGATTTTTTCGGTCATTTTATAGGTCACTTTTTAAATATTTTCAGGTCATCAAAATCCGGGACCTCTTCATAACATAGAAGAAAGAGTAAGTCCATAACTCGCTGGACTCTTCTCAGCTCTTCCTTGTAGTCCAGTCTCTCAGCTCTGAGATCGACCTTGCTCTTATTTGGTCCTTGATTCTCGGCCATGGCGATTTATGATCAAACTGCATATAAAATTTGCGTCGGTTTTAAAATAGGCACGCAGTATAGTGAAATAATTTTGGAATGTTATATCCTTGGAGATAACTTCCATTATTTGGGATGGTCTCCGACCAATTGTACCACTCTTAATAGTTAAAAATGGGGTCATCCTTGCGAAGGGGCCATGCTAATCTTCTCTGTATCGTTCCAATTTTAGTATATATGCCGCCGAAGCGAGTACAGGGCTGGATTCTCGGGATGTTTGTGAGGAACTCATATTGACATCCGTCAAATTGCACTACTTTACCTGGACTGCCTTCGCTCATTGTTACCAGCGTTACGTCACACAAGACAGTTACTGGCGTTACGTCTCACAAAAATTACCGGTATTACATCACACTAGATGGTTACAGGACTTACGTCCCAGAAGAGAGTTAACGGCGTTAGGTCCCAGAACAGAGTTACCACATTTACGTCCCACAAGAATGTTACCGGCGTTACGTCCCACAAAACACTTACGGGTGTTACGTCTCACAAGATAGTACTGTCGTATTTACCGCCATTAAAACCTCAAATCCGACACAGAAATCAATTTCAGGTTTGAATTCAATCCACAGCCATTGTGACTGAACTAGCCTACCCTGAAGATGGGTCGAACATGTTCCTCGGAAACCCTGGTAACCATCTTCATATTACATGATACCGTCACTAAGAAGACTACAGTATGCATCCTAATGGTAAACACCACACATGAAAAGGCAGGCAATTGGCAGGTGTGCCCCTGATCCGGGGCTATCTCTCCGAGCTGAAGTGTGTAGTATCCAGGAAGAATTTCACAGCCTCCCTCAGCAGCATGTGAAGGGGCCTGTCAACTCAGATCAAGTGGCAGGAGATCACGGCTTGGCCCCCTGCAACGCGACAATACCAATTACAGGATTACTGGAGGCTCTGTGTCCATTCAGGTGCGACAGTACAGGGGCTTTGTTCAGCCCGAGGAGGGCAAATTACCTGGATATCACAACTACGTAGAATGGGCATACAGCCACCTTTTGGAATCATAAATTGTAATCCATTATTTAATACAGAAATGGGATTGGTTTCTCGTAACATGATCTTGTCTATTAGAAAACTTACAGGCTTACACGGCGGTGACTATGAAGAATATTCTCTTCTGGAATGTGACGCAGTGTAGTTTGGTAGATATTTACCAAGTTTCTGAAGTATTTGCTACTTACTCTTATACTCCGATATCGATGAGGCAGGTTTCTCCTAAACGTCGTTAAATGTCTGCCACTCACATAGCGTCACAAGCCAGACGACAGGAACCGCCGTTATCTATTCGTGTCCTGTGTCTTCCCAATAAGATTCTTCGTAGTTTACTTCAATGCCGCTAGGTCAGCGATCTCATCTGTGGCAGTGAAACTTCTGTATTTGAAACAACGTGGTTAAATAACCTAAGAACCGCTCAGTCTTCTACTTTGCAAAAGAAATTTAAGACAAAAAATGCAGTATATTCTAAAGGGTGCGGTCGATGGTGTATAACCCAGTAATTCCTAGTAAAAAGCATAGGCCTATATAAGATAACAATTACAGCTGTTCTATTATAGGGTACAGGAGCCGGAATAGCGTAGTCGGTATAGCGAATGCCTACGAGTTGGGCGACCGAGGGACGGAGTTCGAGTCCCGGTAGGATCAAGAATTTTCTCTTCTCCATGTCGTCCAGACCGGCTCTGGGGTCCACCCAGTCTCCATTCCAATTGGTAACGGGGGCTCTTTCCCCGGGGGTAAAACGGCAGCGGCGTGAAGCTGAACACTTACCTACAATTAGTGCCAATGTCAAGAAAATGTGCATCTATGCATCCACTCCCCCATACGCCTTCGTGGCGTAGTGCTTAATTAATTAAGCACAGATACAACTTTTTAACATTATTATAGGGTACGGGTGCGAAACTTGGTCAATAATTCGTGGGTTAATTAATGGAGCTGTTTTAGCTGCAGAGGTTAAATGGCGTTAAATTAAATTGTTAAATGATAATCAATGATGAACGAACGGGGTGCTGAGGAGAATGTTTAGAACGAAGAGAAATGAAGTGACGGGAGGTTGGAGAAAACTGCATAATGAGGAGCTTCTTAGCTTTTACTCTTCTCCAAGTGTAATTAGACTGATCAAGTCAAGGAGGACGATGTGGGCAGGGCATGTAGCATGACTGGGGGAGAAGAAGAAGCATATAGGATATTGGTGGGAGAGCCAGAAGGAAAGAGAGCACTGAGAAGACCAAGACGTAGGTGGGTGGGCAACATTAAAATATATCTCAAAGAGATAGGATGAGGTGGTATGGACTGGATCGATCAGACTCAGGACAGGAACCAGTAGAGGGCTCTTGTGCACACGGTAATGAACCTTCGGGTTTCATAAAATGCTGGGTAGTTCTTGAGTACTTGTGCAATTAGTGGCTTCTCAAGAAGGGCTCAACTCCCTGAAGTTAATTTTAACCAATGATGAATAAGCAAATAATGATTAAAACGAATGTATCGGTGTACGTTAAGGTAATAAGTAAATTCTGCAGGAAGACAAAGAATAACCACGAAAAATCTGAGTAAACACGGTCTGTATTCGAACCTGTACATCAAAAACTGAAGAATAAGGTATTACCGCTATACTAATTTGCTGGCTTAACCAACAGTGAATTAAGTTAACTGGATACATTTCGACATTTTTACGAGATCGAATTAAACTACGTGCTTGTTTAAGAATGTACTGGTTGTGGTGTTCGGTAGAGGTATGGACATGACATATACGAGTATGCGTAATATTCCGTAAAGACTGCATATTAAGACCTTTTCAGTATTACAATCCATCATTTTTATGAAGTGCATATTCTAATGATCGGAATCATTCTCTATTGTTACGGAGTTAAACTCCGCGAAGTTTCACTTTGGTTCAGAATTATGCCACCAGAGCGTTGTTACCAATCGATTGTATGATAGCGCGATCTAAAAACAATTGAATTACTTTGTGAGTACCTATGATTCACTCCCACAATTTAATTATAACTGTGTGGACGCCGTTGCGTGCTTATCGGCTGTTACAGGCCCTTCATAATCAACCCCCCTCCCTTTCCAACCTCTTTAATGACGTCATTAAATTATTCTTTGTTTTTTATTTGTTCTTTTTAACAAACCTTGATTTCACCGCTAAACGAACAGAATTATGTTGTATTGCATTTGGTTCAAATTAATGTCTCACCGAACATAATGTGATTACACATTTTGGAAAAATACACAAAATATTTTTCTTACATATCGGTTTTACGAGGTTCCTTAAATAGTTCCCCCTCCGAAAACAGATACAATTGTGGCCGGAAACTATTGGAAAGAGGTCCCTTGGAAAACTTAGGAATAAATGAGGAGTACCAAAATTGATCTTACACAAATAGGGCGGATGGGGCAGTGGATTCAGCTGGCTGAATCTGGGGATCAGAGGTTAGATCTTGTGTACAAGATAATGAATCTGCGAGATCTAAAGAGAGAGCCAATCTCTTCGAATAGCTACGCAATTATCAGCTTCTCAAGGAGAATTCTGTTCGATGAAGACAGCCAGTTCTCAGAGAGGTAATATCCAACGCGATTACGATGAGCTGATTATGCAGCTCGGAAGGAGAACAAGGGAATGCGTATACATGTACGGTCTTAATAAGAGCAGAATAGAGCATGAACAAATATCACGTTCTACAGAAATGTGCTATGCTTACAGAATATGTAACTTGGTTTCGACGAAAATTCTACCCATTCACTTTCGAAAGCTTGCAAATACATTGAGAATTATTCTCTTCCACAATTGTACGTGCCACTATGAAAGAGGAAATTGGCATTATTATGCGGAAGCGCCGCTCGCCGCTAGAGGCGGTTCAGTCGCCATCCGGATGGGATAACAGAATTCAATCAAGGCGTTTATCCATGTGCTAAGCCTCGCTCTGTCATTTGTTTTCATTATTGTGTGTTGATGCCAGAGGATATAATTGCAGTCACCTCGAACTGAGAGTCATTTTTGCTTTCATAAATGAATTCATTTAGTAACAACTACAAATTTCAACTAAAATGTCAGAGATAATCTGTAACGAGAAGTAAACGATGTTTCAATAGAACTGTTGTTTTGTTACTTTAATTAATTTTTCCTTTCTGTGTGATTAGATAAATAATGCAATGGGTAGTCAAAATAATTTGACACCAAATGGTAAAAATGTTTCCTATATTTGTACTTTATCTAAAAGGCGGAAGTAAATTATTATGAGCAGGCGAGCAAAAGCGACTTTAGAATCGTTTCGAAAGAAATAAAAAATCACTCGACCGTTTCTCCGTGATTATCCTTATGTGCGTCATCAACGATGAAAATAAATCCGATTTATTTTCATAAAACATGAAAGTATGGTGAATGCTTTTCATTGTTTATCATTTATTTAACCACAGTCTGTCTAGAAAACCGAGATTAACGGCCGTGGGAATCCGTTGCGCTGAACACGCAACACTCTCTATACGCAAAAGTTGGAGCTAGTAACTTCGCCAACAAGCGACAGTCACTTGATCGGTATAGTTCGCCTGTGGACTACAGGCCACGGATAAAGGAATTTAATCAGTGTCAGCACCTGCTGTGTCGAATGATGGAATGGTTGATGAAAACCGGATTCTAAAGAATGCGAAAGAAACCGTTGTGACGTAATTTCGCTAAGATGTTCGTTGGCTTGGGCGAGTGACGAAAATCATGAAAAATTTCTGTCAGGATAGCCTGTCTCCGGGCCGAGATTTGAGCCCGAGGCCTTGCGAATATGGACTAGACATTTCAGACGAGATAATATTAAAAACGATGTTGGAGATCTAAATGTGAAGTTGTGAACTTGGTCCATATATAACGAAATTTTGGGTTCCATTAAATGAGGGGAGTTCAGTGACTAGCTGAGACATTATTAGCTTCTCGGCAGGAGTCTGTAAATGGTGACAGTGTTCTGTAGAGAAGCCAAGAAAGTGTTTCTGAATTACGTAACAGAAAACACATCATAAACTTATTCTTCTGTGACATAATCGTAGACATATGAGAATCTCCAGATTTAAATTATATTTACTCGAAAACCGAGCATTGAGAAAACAAATTTAAATTAAACGAATGACGCCTAATTTATGTTCTCATTGTTATTGGAACTTAACAGAGCAGAAAAATAAGAACTCATTTGTATCAGTATATAGACTGGTGCCTAGTCGTTCCTGTAGTTCAGTGGGATGTATTGTTGATTAATGATACAGTGTCTACGCGTGCGCGGAGCGTCCGCCGGACTTCCGGTCTCGTGGCGCGATGGGACGCAAATATAATGTTTTGGTGGCGCGGCAAATTACACTTGAAGCTTGGGTAGCTTCAAATCATACAGCTCATTAATACAGAGGAGAGTGGCCCATGGGGTAGCTATCTGTAAAAACTGAAGGGAAGTAAAATGGATTGCACAAAGCGGAGAAAATCAAATTCGATTTTCATATTAAATTCTATTTTGCGTAAATAATAATATGTTTTGGTCACTATTGTCAATGGTCAAACTGAAATAGTCAGTTTAGAATATGAAATGGCGAGAGACATACGAACATGTTTCATATTATTAACTATAAGCTTCATGGAGTAGTGTCCTTAATGAGAAGATACTAGTTGTTCCGCTACAGAAGAAATTCTCAGAATTTTGGAGAGCTCGAGGGTTCATTGACAGGGTTCACAAGAGGCCAGCAGTGGATCCTATTCTAAGCAAAATGAATCCCATCAAAACCCTCGTATTTCTTTCGAAGAAAAATGGTAAACCCATAGGTGTGAGATTTCGAGGCTCCCAAACTTTCTAGACAATCGGTTCACAGATGGCGGCGAAGTTTCCAGTTTTACACGCCGGCCGCCCTTCACCCCCAGGAAGATTCCTGGAACTCTTTCCTGTTAGAGGCTTTTTAATATCATCCTCCGATCTATAGGTTTATCTTCTTGGCGGTCTCTTTTCTTCACGTTTCCCTACAAATACTTGGCACCACTCTACTGAATGTACCAAGGTGTGGTGCTTGGTACTAGCCACTGGGAAGAGTTAAGGTCTAGATGTGCTCACCCTTGTCTGCAGAGCAAGAACAATAATCCTTCCATCTGTGGCTACTGGGATGTTCGTCGAGTCATTGCAACGTCTTCAAATCACGATGCAGCTATATCTAGAAAGTCTAAATTACAAATACAGGCCACGAGAACTTAAGGGCAGAAATACATTCAGAATTAGTAAGTATTTGTACTTAATGGTCGCGCCATAGCTCAAGCGGTTAGTCGCTGGCTTCCCACTGCGCCAACCCCGGTTTAATTCTGGGTCTGGTGAAATGGGATTTGTGGTGGACAAAGTGGCGCTGTGGCAGGTTTTCTCCGAGTACTTCGGTTTCCCCTGCCAATCTTCATTCCACCAAATTCTCCATCATAATCACCCGGGGCAGGCTACAATAGGCCAATCAGTGGCCGCCGTGCCGAGTGGACCCAGCAGGACTCCACCCCCCACTAAACGAAATTTTAGGTATTTGTACTTAAAGAACAAAATGTTTCGGAAACAAAGTTTCCGAAACGCGTGGTTTTTAGAACATCTGACAATGGAAAAATCCAAAAACCCCGTATTCCCCAGTGTTCTGCAGAATCATAAGCACCTTTTAGAATCTACAGTAATATATGTTTTCAGATTCCGTTAATCACAGCAATCGAAATTTTCATCAATAGCAATGAGGGTATGAAGTGGCTGTTACAACGCCTGCTGAGTGAGGGACACATATCACAAAGGGCTTTGCGACAATGCAGTTTCGTGAAAAGCTCTTTGTCGTCGAAGTGTGCGAACTCATTAAGTGTTAACTTGGAAGTTACTGGAAACAGCTTCCTAGAAAGGACTCTGGAACTAGGTAGACTGCGTCTATACGCATCTGTCCCTATTTCCAGCCACAATAGTAATATAATTACCAGGTCTGGATCTGTACAAACAAAATATTTAAACTGCCGAATTAGATGCAAATCGCTTGAAACCGTATCGTTGCATTTTAAACTGAAAAGCAGTTGGTAGCTATGTCCAATCAAAGACACCTAACCAAAAAACTGCTTGTTTGTCCCAGAAGAAAGCAAGGCTTTCCAATTATTGAGGGTTTTGTGCACGTGTTCATGTTAATTACTGCTGCTTCGAAATTAATTCGTATAATGCACTTATAGACTACACCATCGTCAATATGTGGTTTCAAGTTCCGCCGCTAGAGTTAACTTCTGTTCCGATAAACTAAGTACGGCACAGAAAGCTCCCACATCAAGATAGATTATGACGGCCAGGTTAAACACTTTCAGCCATTTCGTACAAGAAACACGTGAGTTACTGATAAAATGCAGTGTTCACGAGAATATTGGGACTAAATACAGGGTGTTGCTGATAATATGCATAACAAGGAATTCATTTCTCTTTTTAGCTATCAACAATTATTTATAGATATATATATATAATTCCTTTCAAATTCAACTTTATTTTTCATTTACTACTACTCTTTGCTACATGTTTTGGCCGTATCCGGCCATCATCAGGCATCTGTTTATCTTGCTAAAACCGTTACAATGCATTTAAAATAAATTAATTCCAAATTAAAATATGCCAATGTCGTTCCATTTGTCGTCATCCGTTCATAAAAAATATTTGTTCGAGCGCATTGCTCTTCTATGTTTTCTTGTGCTGTTTTCCTCCAGCGGTGTCTGTGTTTTGCGTGCTGTTTAGTGTAGTTCTTACGGATGTCGTAATGTCATTATCGTCGTTACTGTATGCTCCACTGGTTTGTATATTTCCGCGGTGATGGATTAGCTGAGTGTGTGTCACTTATTAGAACAAACAGATGCCTGATGATGACCGCGTACGGCCGAAACATGTAGCAAAGAGTAGGAGTAAATGAAAAGGAAGTATGGGGTGTCCGGATGAAAGGTATCCAAAATAAAAAGTGTATATATCGGAAATTAATTGTCTTACACGAATTCGGTTTATGACATCAGAAAGGAAAAAATCTGAAGCTTTTTTTCCATACCCGGCCGCCGCCACATTTATGCCACCATGTTAGGAATCACCTGGACAAGATGGCTGGGATATGAATTGGCAGAGGTGAACCAATCGCTTGGCCTCCTAGGTCGCCAGATTTAACCCCAGTGGAATTTTTCTTGTGGTGTCATGTGAAAAACACTATTTACCACCTGAAAGCCCGATTAAGGGACGCTGTGGCTACGGTAACATCAAACATGCTACAAGCCTGGATATTTGTCGTGCCACCAAGGGAGCCCACATTTAAATGTATTGAGAAAGTTATGTACGCAGAAAAAAACTTTGATAATTTCCCCTTTGTAATGGTGTAACCCATTAACGTGTATAATAAATTCTTTCCGAGATACAATGATTTTGGATACCTTTCATCCGGACATTCTGTATATGTGTGTATATGTTATAAGTTAGTGCGACATGATGCTTAAATACAATAGTATCAGCCCTTAAAATTAATTCTGAGAGTAGGGATCCTCAAGAATACCTTGCATGGGCGTTCCACGAATCCTTAGACCTCTACTCACGTTGGGGAATCCTGAAAACGAAGCCTGCGGTCCAGGATACTCACTTGTCTTGATGAGGATTTTGATGGGAGGGGATACAAAGGAAACACGTAATTTTACAATTAACTTTATTCCAGTCCAATGTGACATATAATGCCATCACCATTTCAGCACTTAGTTACCTAGGTAACTTAGGCCAAGGTAACTAAGTGCTGAAGGCATTATATGTCACATTGGACTGAAATAAACTTAATTGTAAACTTAATAATGTGACGGACCAGAATGAAACAAATCAGAAACACGTAACAATATCTTCACATCGACACATCACAATTTCTGCGCCACCTTTATTACAGTTTGACAAAGCTATCACATGATGTTATGCACACGTTTGTGCCCATGTCTTCTTCTTGGCAGGATACTTGGACCATGCGCAGATCTTGTGAAAGAGATCATCTCAGCTCGGAAATAATGCTATTAATAAGTTCAGAAAACAACATTGTTTCTGTAACATGTATTAGGTCTGTGTTAACTGAAATAATAAACGACATTTTCTATATCATGCAATTATATGCTTGATATTGTAGCGTGTAAAGCCGTTGCTGGGTAGCGACCTCGAATCAGAGAACGAAACAAGATTCGTTGCTAAGCAACAGATTTACAATAAGCAAGTATACGCGGCCGTTATTTGGTGAAGCTTTCCCGGACAGGAACATTTCCATGGAGATGACTGGGACAACAGTGGAAGAAGTGTGTTTTCTGCGTGATCCGTGCCGAGAAGTGGCGTTGGAAAGAATGGTAGGCCTAAGTGTGCAACGAAGGATAGGAACTGTGACCGCATTACGTCCGTCCCATACATCAGGTCGGCTAACCATGTTTACCAGCGCAGTTTACTCTTCTACCCTAAAGATGGAGGCAGCAATTTTCTCCGAAACCACGGTTCCTATCTACAAAACCCACCTGTACCACATCCCACAAGACAGAAATCTCTAATTCAATCGACCTCTTTCTCGTCACATCAGACACAACAGCCGGACAAATGAACAGCGAAGAACAATTTTTACACATGAATGAAACTAATCCTTATTAAATAAAATAACGTAATTCATATACCAGAAACACGTGTTAAGGTTCGGGTTCATTGATTCATTGAGATTTAAAATTATTAAAAGCTCAAAGGTGCCTTAGTTCATTACAACTGATTTTTGAGACAGCCAAAATCAATCCGAGCGGAGATGTAAGGATTGGCAGAAGCACACAGTAAACATATGGGTATCTCTCTCTCCCCGAGCACTGCCATCAGACGGAGAGAGAACACCGGTACAACACGACACAACACGACAAACTGTGATGAGAGAAGTGAGGAAACTGTACTACATAAGCCCACTCACTCTCATACATATGTACTTTTGTGTGTTTAAAGCCGCGGCCCAAATTTTCTGCTTTTTCGAGGTCCTAAACCCTCTACTCAGCAAAAATAAATTTACCAACTAACGAATTAATACAACTTTCATTACAAACAACACATTACAATTATTCCAAGAACAGTGATGCAGCGACAGAAGGTAGCTTGAGTCTTGTTCACGTTAGTAAATAAGTGTCTCAAACTGTGGTCACGGAACAGATCGGATCGCGAGCTCTAGGAAGTAGGTGAAAATGAAGTCCTTTGAAAGAGACATCTTTTACATAAGTTTATTAACTATATTTACATAAAATTGTGGGGGGAGCAGATCAATCAGTATAGCAGTTATGTTACAGGCTTGAGACAGAAGAGTCGGAGTTCGGTTCTCAGCAGAAGCAAGAGGACATTTTTCCATTCTATTAAAAACGTAATGTGTGCATTAAATAAGAAAGAATAAAACTGTTTCGAGCAACTGTTGTGTAAACAAGACGCAATGCACACAATCTGTCGGCAGTTGCGCGTACCACTCTGAAGGTGGAACACATAATGGCACAAGGAGCAAGATAAGCACAGTTCGGTACACAATTTTGATTTCATTGGTCTCTAAGACCGGGTAACCAGACACAGCATAGTGGGCCACGTCTGATATCCCGTTCCCTCATATAATACTCGGCGCAGTTTTGTCAAACTCTGAAAGAGAATATTCCCCTTTTCCACGTCGAAACTTCCCTACACTCTCAGCAAAAGGAGAGAAAAATAAGCACCGCGAATGCGAACCACGAATATATTTTTATTCACAGTTCTAGAAAAACTTCGAAGGTAAATATTATTTACCAGTCTGATGAAATAGACGTAAAAGAACTAAAGGTCATGTATAGAGTAGTGACAATGAGGTCTTCAGGGCTGTCACGTCATGCAGTCTTTCAAGTGGTTTCTAGGTAGGTTGAAACCTGAAGATGAGAGCAGTATATTCCGCCGAACAGTTTGCAAGCATTTACCCTATCTCTAAGGATCATTTATAAGTTACAGATGTCGTTGTCAGTTCAATGTCAGACAGGAATTGAGCAGAACAAATCTTTCTTACATTTATGCTGTCAAAGATATACCAGGAAGCCCTTGCGACTTCTTATCTGTCTGGGTGGAAATATGGCAACCTATAACTTAGACCAACAATATTCTCCATACAGAGGGCTGTCAGTGAGAGAAAATAAAAATGCAGACTTCCACAAAAATTAGGTATATTTATTTACTTCTTGTTTCTATGCTCATCTAAGAATCTTAGCCCTCCTTTATGACATTGCCCATTCGTCTCCAGTAGTTATTTTGTCCTCGGTCTTGTTATTTTAAACGCTCAAAAATCATTCTCTATATCTTTCAGCTATTTTAATCTTGGCTTTCTCACTTCCTTCTGCCTCCTGAGTTAGTTTCAAAAAAAATTCTTAGCCAATGTTGTTAGATCCATTGTGATCACATGTCCAGTCACTCCAAACTTCTCCTTTTAATATCCACTACCAAACGATGAGTTTTATTTAACTGCTGTATATCTCGGTCATTTCCGATTCTCCAAACCCCTTGCTTGGTTAGTGGTCTATACAAAAGGCAAATATGTCCATGTGCTTATTATAATTATTATTATTATTATTATTATTAGAGGGGGTGGATTTCCCCATGCACATAGACCAGTTATCGGTCCATTGTGCGTCCCCCTTTAATTTCTACTGTCCCCATACCCTACCGGTACTGGTGCGTGCTATCAGCCCCGTTCAGCCAACGAGGTCGGCCGTCGGTACCTGATATTTCCCCCATCTACCAGAGGCGTTGGAAACTACGTGGGCGAGAAATTGTTGCCTAATTTCGCTCAGAGGTCTCCTAGAGACATGAGGACTTTTTACGTGCCGTAAATCTACGACACGGGACCCACGGCTTAAAGTTCCTCCCGGAGGACTTGTTCCCTGAAATTTTCCGCCCTTAAAAATTCCACGACCTCCGCCGGGTTTGAACCCGCGTACCTTGAGTCATGAGGTGGGAACGTTATCCCTAGACTACGGAGGCCGCTGTCCATGTGCTTAACTAATTAAGCACTACACCATGAAGGCGTATTGGGGAGTGGATATGTAGATTCAGATTTTCTTGACCTCGGCATTAGTTGGAGGTGAGTGGTCAGCTTCACGCCCCTGCCGCTTTACCTCCTGGGAAAGAGCCTCTGGTACCCATGGGATATGAGGTTGGGTGAACCCCAAAGCCGGTCTGGACGACATGGAGAGGTGAAAATTCTTGACCCCACCTGGACTCGAAGTCCGACCCCTCAGTCGTCCAGCCAGTAACCAGTCGCTATCCTGGTTCACCGACTCACAGTTGTCTATATAACTTCATCAAAATGTTCCTCTCCCACATATTTAACCCTTTCACGTACTTATCATAACTTTACCCTTCCTAGTCTTGGAACAAGCAATGTTTCACAGCCTTACATCATAACTGGTTTTAACACATACATAAAGAGCAAGCCAGAGGCTGGTTAAGATCCCGGAAGATCTATGACTACTCTGCTGTCATAAATTTGCTTTACACGGCGTAAAATGTGATACAGTACTATGAATATCATGTTTCTCTATGAAATCCTTTTTATACGTTACGGTTGGTCATGAGAAGAAATTCTCTCCGAAACGTCCTTTCTTCAGAACGGAAGTACTCCCTCAGTTCGACACAACTGCTCCACCCTGTTTCAAATTGTGGTATATATGTACAGATATGTTTAAGGATTATAAAATAGAATTACATCAAAGTTCATAAAATACAAGCACCTATGTAACTTTAAAGCGTTTTTGTTTCTCAGACGCAAGAGCAACATCACAAACTATATTACAACACAACATTAATTTAAAACTCTAAAATATATAATATTTAAATTTCAGTTTGATACCCGCACTACGAAAGTAACTGCAATTGGTAACAGTTGTGATGCACATTCAAGAAAGGAAAGACTCGAATTTCTTATTCCTGTAATGAAATAGTATTCCTCACGGATCGAAAACCAGTCTTACAGGAATTTGTTTCATTTTTTTATATAATTGTACACGACAGTAAGCATAATAAGAACACACTCTTTACTTTGCTTCTATCCACCACCATATCGATATGTACCAACTTTCGATTCATTGTCGCCAACAGATAACAACTCTGACATCATATCTCATTGGCAATACAGACAAGATTATGTTCATACCTACAAACTGAAACAAGCATGTGGAATAGTATTTTAAATCTTTAAAGCACCCGATTCAATATATTAGAATGGTCTATCTTTCCTTTCAAAGGCACGTATAAGTTTCGTACTGTTTTCAGAATAAGGATAGATTATTTCCCTGAACAGCATTAACAGACTGGTTCTTGTAATGGAAATACAGTATTTTGTGCGTGGTAGGAACTGAATTCTTTTTAATATAATTTAAATGAGCTCCACGCTTCAAAAGGCTACTTCTCAGTATGCCCATATTTTGATCATGGAAATGTTTATTATTACTTTCGCTGTTCTATGACTATATAAATAATATGACATAATACGACGCAGAAATACAATATTCCTATGTATTAAGCAAGTTTATGATAACTGTAAACGTTTTTCAGGGAGGATGCTCTATCAAGTACGAAACTTCTTCTGACCATCCAACTGCCCAACTGTTTGCCAACTGCATTTGAATGATAATGACACGTTAGTGCGACGCCATGGTCTCGTAGGCCACAAACAAATTCGTATTCATATTACAGAATTTGTATACATATACATTCAAAACCTCTGCTGTTCTCTTCCCCCGCCATCTATCAGTAGCATATCCGAACCTGGTATAATCTCTCAGGATACCTTTCGAACATCGTAAAAATGATTACACTCTTGACATTGCCAGGTACATGGTTGGTGAGCTTAAAGTTACATTAATTATAAGATTTGGGGCTTTCACGGCGGTGACTATGAAGAAAGCAGTTTTCTGGGATTTGGCACCGTGTATATGTGGTGTTAACCGACGTTNAAGTATATAATATTTTTGCGAAGTTTAGTTGATTATCGTGATATGTTGTGCAGAGAACTTATGATTTGAATGAATTCTTCTGAAGTAACTTCTTCTTGAGGAGGGAACAGTTGCTCGCCTAGACAAAAGGCAATGTTTTCCCTGAACTTCACTAATTAAGCACTACGCCATGAAGACGTATGGGAGAGTGCATATATAGATCAAAGCTTTCTTGGTCTCGGCACTAGCTGGAGGTGAGAGGTCAGCTTCGCGCCCCTGCCGATTTACCTCCAGAAAAAAAAAACGGTACCCACTGGATAGGAGGCTGGTTGGGCCTCAGAGCCGGTCTGTACGCCATGAAGAAGAGAAAATTCTTGACACCAACGGGTTTGGAATTCCGATCCCTTAGCCGTCCAGCTCGTAGCCAGTCGCTATACCGACTGAGCTATCCCGGCTCTCCCTCACAGTTGCTCACCTACCGAAGAATAGCCTATGTTGTGAAATCAGAAGGTTCGTTAAAAATTTCCCCCCAAAATAAATATAATATAACCTGGTGATCGAAATTTCGTAACATGTCGCTGTAGAAAAGCACTGCACACCAAACTGCAAACGTGAATTTTGCATGCTGAATGCTACGTATGTACTTATTCCTTAAAAAGCACTATATGATGCTCAGACACGGTAGAAGCAATGCCTATTATGTCATGATAATATAAACATTTTCAGATTAAACTGACAGAATTCAAATATTGTTCTTTTTTTTCCGTAAGCGGCTAAACAAAAACGTGTTGTTTGTGGTTTATTACACGATAATACTAAACATACTGAATTTCAGGCTGATTTCTTACATTTACTGAATTTCACAGAGGCCTGCTTTATGACAGGTGCAGGGAATATGATAAACAGGTTATTTTCATGGGCGCCGGCAGGCATGGGGTAAGGCAGGCAAAAGTTCCGCCCTGGATTTTTTAAATAATCAGAAAAAACTACCTTATATACTCGTAAATACAAAATTTTAAAATTATTTTAAAACAAATATTCTTCCATCCTGAAAATTCTTGGACGATCGGTTATTAAAAAATATTCTTGATCTGCTGCGTAAGTTTGCGAGCAAAGCTTCTGGCTCCACCTCCTCAGAAGAAGTCCTGGCGGCCCCCATGTTTATTTCAATTCCAATTTACATGAATCTGTTATAAACATCTAATTAAACTTTCCTAATTGAAATCTTTAAGTCTTATAAACGTGGTCCATTTATCTTGTATTACTCAATATGTGACAACAATAAACTATATCTAGTTAATGTACAATTTGGTCTGCAATACCAACTGTATTTGTATTAACTATTTGATTTTTGCTTGACAGACGAATTACGTTCTGACACCGCTAGATGGGACTCGACGCTTCATGGGGCGGGTAACCATTCCTTCAATTGGATTCTCAACAGGATTAACACTGCTCATTATATTTGTATTGTGTGAGGAATTTGCATCGGGATAGGGGTCCAGGAGACATTTTGTTACATCTTATGTGCACATACTTCAAAAGTCATTTCAGTAAATTCAAACTATTCTTCTTAAAATAGTGGTATCTATATATTATTGGTATGACAAATCCCTAATACGGGAGATTAAATATATTTCAGAATACAATAATATGCCTTATGATCAATCTACATCAAAAGATCTGTACTCAGTCACATTAATTTAAGACGTGAATGTAAATAAACAAATTCAGTCACCAGTTTATTACATTTTGGTTCCAAAATTTTATACAAATTTATAAAATAGTAGACAAATGTTATAATATTAATTTGTACTTAACTTTTATATCAGTCATTATGACATTATGTTTCGCCGTAATGGCCCCACAAACAACTGGTAATTGTTCACGTCTTAAGAAAGTGAAATGCAGTACAGATCTTAAAGAAAAGGACGGTCACTGAATGCAGGTTTCATGCCATTTGTGGCGTCGAAAAAATATATGTGTGTAATTCGTAGAAAGACGGCAGAGACAGTGAGAGAGAGAGAGAGGCGTATAGCGGACGAAGATTAAGAGAAAATCAAGAGAACGTCCTTTCGTTGTTTACTTCGTTCTGCAACAAAATATGTATTTCATAGACAAAGACTTCATGATTATGGCAATAACCGTATAGCATCGTTGCGTAACAGTGACCCAACAGAGCAGGGGGAACTGGGCAAGGAGGCGGCAGATGGCAGTACTTCTCACGCACCGTATTATGAAGCCAGATTTGAGACATTAAAATCCGTTTAAACAAGAACCGAACTGTGATTCCGTTTAGTGCGGTGAACGCTCACCGATATTCCAGAGGAACGTTCTGCCCCCATCTTCATGTAGAAGACAAGCAAACACTTCTGATTTCAGCTTCTTTCATGCTGGTTGTTTGGCTTGCTCTTCGCTGCTGAAGATGGAGCGAGTAGGTTCCACCGAAACGTCGGTGAACATCTATCAGACTGCGTAGTTTCACACCCCAGGGGATAGTACACTTCACAGGTACCACAATGAGAGCCTCCAATGCATATTTTTAACGCTGTATTTAAGAATCACAGAGTTCCGACTTAATGAATTTTGATTCAGCATCATATCTACGAAATAAAAGAAAATCAAATTTGTTGCCAAAATTACAGAAACAGAAGCCGTTCTTAAACACAATCTTCAAATTACTTTTTTTACTTTCCGTACTTTTAAAAAAGAAAGTAGGCTTATGAGATCACCTTGCTGTATGAGTACCCACCGTAACAAATGCTGGGCAGCTGAACCGATCTTTACGAAACTCGGCACATACGTCATACCACCTAAGGCCATCTCAACGGCATACTTCATATAATCCCTCTCATTAGTAACACCAACACTGAAACCTCTAGAACTGTAAGAGGTAATAACTATAATATTACTTCAGTACCTGATCGGCTCATCACAGAACGTCGTATGTGTATCATCCCACGTGAGGGCATTCAAACGCCGAACTTCCTAAATACCTCAAATCAGTACTGTCTTCTGAGATATAACATTGTGTAGTCCGTAGAAAGTCAACAGGCATTTTGAAGGAACATGTCACATTCATATTCAGCGCCGAAGCAAGAAACCAGGGCGAAATTCTGCTTGCACCTGCTTACGTGATGGTTTCTTGCTCGGCTTATTCTTCGAGCCCGAAGATGGAAGCGACATGTTCCTTCGAAACGTCTGTTGACTTTCAACGCACTACACAGCGTTATATTCCAGAAGAGAGTGCTTTGAAATATGTGACATATCTGTAGGAAGGCCAATTAAAGCATTTTCAGAACAGAGGAATAAGGAATCACGCTCATTTCTAACCATTACATCAGGAGACTTTGCAAATTTCTTCTTCCAAAGATTTTGTTAACGGATTTCAGCGCCTTCGAGAAGCATCATATCACAATTATACCAACCTATCGCCCACTGGAAGCACGAGGCTTACTGACGACCATGACAGCACAAGACATCCAAGGATCACACTGCGGTGTCCTTCGCCCTCAAGGCCGGCTGAAGGCCTTGATCCGTGTCCTACTTGTACCGTGTAAGTACAGGACACTTCAGCAGGTAGCAGTACAAGAGAATAATAGCAACAATCCCCACCAGCGCAAACACGGAATAAATAACAATGAAGTGAACTAAAGCAAACAGGTACAGCGTTTTGTGGCACCATTTGTTGGGTTCGAACAGAGTAGGTTCAAAATCCGGCCAGGCGACGTGCAGGACCCAGTAGTTCCCAAGGGCGAACCAAACGACGAGGAACAGAGAGAGCGCCGTTGATAACATTCGTGTGCCAGCAGATGGTACTAGTGTGCCATCGTCAAGGTTGGAAACTTGGGCTGTGAGGTCTAGAAGCTCGTAGCGCCGTGAGCTTATCTGTCGCCACAAGAGCCACAGCATCTTCAGCGTCCCGAAACTTCCCCCTACCAGCATGTACACTGGAATCTGAGGCTCTACGGGGCAGTCCCGCAGAAACTGCACCCCTGCGACACATCGATATCCCGAATAAGCGATCAACACAGTAGAATTAGAACGTAAATCATGCGAATAATAACATTACATAAGTTGCAGTGGATTTCGATATGTTGCAAGAAAATACATATGAAATAAATTGCATTCTAAAATGGCATTCTTGCAATCAGCGATATCTCGAATGCATCGATATACGACAAATTCAAGCAATAATAACGCTGACATGCTCGCCTATAAAAAAATACAAATTGAGAATGGAACAGTAAGAAGGCAGTGAAGACCAGTATTTAAAAATCAATAGCTTGTAAGAAGCGCCTAGAAACTATACACGGGTACATACAGTGCATTCCGACAAGGAAATGTTTAAAATGTCAGTATCTCCCTTAACAACTGACGTCAAACACAAATACATATTCTCGCTTATATCAATAGTCAACACGTTCGTGTGTACGTGTAGGCAATGAAGTCAAATTTTCATGCGGTTTTACAACAATGTTACAAATAAAAGAACTAAAGAGAATGGACGTAAAGAAGTTAGTGGAGGTAGGTATTTCAGAAACAATGGCGTGCAACGTGGGCCAAAACAACGCATTCCGACGAAAACAATTGAAAAAATATCGATATCTCGCATATCAATCTACAGCAAACACACAAATAACATATAGAGATTTATATATGGATGCAACTTTCGGTAAACGAGAAAGCAGTTTGTGGGATGTGACGCTGTTGAATCAGCTAGATACGTGATAATGCTTCGTAGGATACTGTTGCCTCCGCTTCAGGGTCTAAGGTTCTCTTCTATGCCGAAAATAGAGGCAGTAGATTGCTCTGAAATGCTAGCACCTAACTGAAAAATACACGGCGTCACATCCCAAAATAAAATAATACTCCATCGCCGCTGTGAGGATCTCAGAGCTCACAAAACATAGGAGGTTCAGGAGGCGTTATCACAGGTGACACGGGAGCAAAGGGAGAGAATCCACAGAATACTTAGGCCCTAATAATGGGCGGTAAAGTGACTGACAAACTCCGTGGCTTTAGCCTGCAAGCGAACTATACCGACCGAGCGATCGCCGCTTGTCGGCGAAGTTAGTACCAAATTTAACGGATAGAGGGTGTCGCGTGGTCAGCCCAACGAATCCCAACGGCCGTTAATTTCGGTTTTTCTAGACCGGAGGCGATAATTTTCCATTCAAGTAGCTCCTCAATTATCCACACGAGGCTGAGAGGACCCCGTTCCAGACCCACTACTTCTCAGAAAATCTGGTAGCGCCGGGAATAGAACCTATGACCTCTGGATCTGTAGCCACGAACTCTGACCACTAGACCACAGAGGCGGTCAAAGTGACTGATAACCGTTGTCATATTTGACAAGGAAAAAAAAACTCGTTTTTAAGGCGTTTCCAACAGAGCAAAAAGAACGTTTTTCTTGGAGGTCATGTCTTTCCATCTGTTTGTGACGTATTATCAGCACCTAAATCCTTCGGCTAGTGTTCTTTAAATTCGAAATTGGAGACTTTCACTAATTTGCATTTTATTATTTCCAATTTCAAGCACGGTAAGTTTAATAAACTTCAAGTAATGCCAGCATTAACTTTGTGTACTACATTATGGAGTACTTGCCTTCCAGTCTTCTGTTATAACTTGAGGCATTACACTCTTACAATGACACTATGGTCAGTGTAGTTCCAAGCAACAGTAAGTCGTCCCTGTGCTTAACAGCTCCACGCATTCATAACAGCGTAAGATGGAGGTGAGTGGCCAGCCTTGAGCCTTTAATACTTATGAAAGAACACCCAGTATCTACGGGCTGGGCATTGAGTGGTCTCCAAAGCTGGTTAGGATACTGCGGGAAGAGCCTTGGTGTACCCCACTGGACATGAGGCTCGGTGGTTCCCAGAGATGGTGTGGACGCCCTGAAGAAGATCCTCAGGTACTCATTTAATAGGAGACTGGGTGTGCCACAGAGGCAATTTGGCCACTGCAGAGAAGAGAAAAATCTCTTCCACCTACTGGGAAACAAACACCGATTCCATGGTTCAGCCGTTAGCCTACTCATCTAGACATAGGTGGGAGGATAATACACGTACTATGGTCGATCTTACACAGGATGGGGTAGTATGGACTGGATTAATCTGTCTCAGGATAGGGACTAGTGGAGGGTTCCTGTGAACACGGTAATGAACATTCAGATTCCATAAAATGTTGCAAAATTCTTGAGCAGCTGCGCAACTGGCAGGTTCTCAAAAGGGCCCAACTCCATGAAGTCAATTAGTTAGGTTCAAACACTCAGTTTCAAACAACACAGAGACGGCCACCCTGTCGAAGGACCTTGTAAGTTTGCAAAATATTCTGGAGGATTCAAAAAATTATTTACGATTTGATGTTCAAATCTACAGAAATGTTCAACAGTTTGTAAGTTCTTAATAATAAAAATAACTGTTTACGATCGTAATCATTGTGTGCATATGTATTCATTTGTCAGACCTACAAATTGTTCCTTGAAGCCGAAATGCAGATCCAATTCAACCAAACGGAAGAGTATCCTATCATATTTATTTAATATTCACTTTGTGGAGATTGTCATTGGCACTGCAGCTCAAGAGGTCAAAGTCTGAGTAATAATGCTTTAGCTTAAAAGCAAAGAAAAAGAAAAGAAGAAGTTGCAAAAATGTAGGTTTCTTCTTTGTATTCAGTCGCCGTCTTCCCGGGTTCGATCCCGGGTCTGGTCAAGTGTGATTTGTGGTGGACAAAGTGGCACTGAAGCAGTTTTTATCTGAGTACTTCGGTTTCCCCTGCCAATTCTTATTCCACTTACTGCTCCATATTTATCTTCATCTATTATTCGGGGCTGGTACAATAGGCCAATTAGTGGCCGTTGTACCAACTGGACTCAGTCTCACCCCACCCCAAGAATTTAACTAACTAATACAATTCTGACTAAATGAGTTAGAGTAGGGGTAATGGTCTAGGCTTATATCCAGGAGGTGCAAACTTCGAATTTCAGTAGGACCAGGAGCTAGTCTGAAAATTGTTCTTCATGATTTTCCTCAGTACTTCCAGGCAAATGTCAGGAGAGTAGCATAACTTGGTCACAACCGCTTTCCCCCCAATTTTTTTATACAAATCATCATGCATTTCATTTTTGACACTATATAGTCTAGTTACTAACAGTGTCATAGAAACATTTTGCAGGTTTTGTAAAAATGCTGCAACTAGACAAGCGAGCAACATATCACAGGTTTCGACCCTTACACATATGGATACATGCAGCATGCTAGCATGCAGACATGCAAACAGCACCTCACCCATGATAAGCATGAATAAAGGAAGAGCCGTCAGACACATTAGGATCACGGTGACCACCACTGAAACAACACAAGCAATTATATATTGTAGTTATTTCTTCAGCTGTAGTTAATGTTACGGCAAAGCTCTTCCCGTGCTTAGTTATGTCCCGTGCCATGAAGCTCCATATATTCTTGACTTCAGCATTACATAGTGGTGAGCGGTCAGTTTTAGTCCCTAAACCAATTAATCCTCTGGAAAAGAGGCCCCCCATATCCACTGAATAGAATGCTCAGAGGGCACCAGCTTCTGACTGGATGCTGTGGACAAGTGAGAAATCACTCACCCTTGCCAAGTATCAAACCCCAAAACCCCAGTTGTCAAACTGATATTCCCTATACTAGCTGAAGACATTTAGTCAACGTAATTGGCAGGGGAAAGTGATTTTTCTGTTCTCCACAATGTCCAGACTGGTTCTGGCTCATCCAGCTTCCTATCCGATGTGAACTGGGAGCTCTTTACCTGAGGTTATAGCGGCAGGGGTATGAAGCTGACTACTCACCACCATCTTCTGCTGAGGTTAAGAATGAGTGGAGCCATACCCTCACTTCCCCATATGTCTTCATGGCATAGTGCTTAACTAATTAAGCAGTGGGATATATTTAGCTTTACCTTTTATCTTAATGACCTAAAATGGAGTCTTTCGGGTTACATCATCATTTATTCTGGTAGGTGGGAAATAACATTTCAGAGAAACAGCATACTGCCTCAATTTTCTGCCATTAAAATGGGGATGGTACGTTTCTCCAAAACGTTGGTTTCCTTCTACCAGACTACACGGTGGCTATAATCTAAATTTTCACGCCATAAGAACTTCACATATCTCTTACTTTGTCCTTAAATAGCTATGCTGAGGCCGAGGACAGAAGTCGCATGGGCTACTTCCCACTACATCTCCAATTCCCCTCCAGTATACTTCTCTGTATTTCGCTCTGGCCGTTTGGCCATATTTTCCACAGGAATCTATGTAGTGGAAAGTTTCCCAGCTGACAAGCACTTTGCACTTGCTGACAGGCCAGAAAGATCTGGGGTGGGGATACAATAGTAGGCACATAGAGGGAAGCCTTGAGTACTGTCATCACCACCATCCATGGGCCTTCCTTCTGTGACATGAACACAGGCAGTCACTTCAGGAGTTACGTACCAACGCTTTCAGCAGGTTAGTCTATATAGTGTCAGATGACAGGTAAGGTAAAGTTGTACCATGATTATGATTGAAGGGGTGGAGTTATATAGATTCGCCACGTCTAAACTCAACATTAGATGGAGGTCAGACGTACTCCCAGAGAAATTGAATAAGAGGCTTGGTGACCCACAGAATTTATCTGGGAGGTGTGGAGAACAGATAAATCTCTACGTTCCTGGGAATCAAATCGAAACCTCCAAATCATCCATGCCACAGTTTTGTCACTATACTGAGAAAGCTATCCTATCTGCTGAAATGGTGAGACAGCTACTGAATAATGAATCGGAAAGCACATGAAAGGGAGCGATGAGGTTTAATTTAAGACTCCATACCAGCAACTACTTGAAGGGACGGAGTCAAACCTTGAAAACACAGTCAGGAGAGCTAGTCTTCAAGAGGAGATTTGAATTTGGGGCCGCCTGCAAACAAAACTGGAGTGCTAACCACGTGACTTTGATATTTGGTATAGTTTGCTAGTCAGTAAGTTGTTATGCTCATTACAGAGGCACTCACCTGTCTTGTACACAATCTGTAGTGCGCGGCACATGAAATCACAACTTCCAGACGCCTCCACATGGGCGTCGTTCAGCTGGTAGACAAAAGAACCATATTCACTAAGTCCCACATCAGAACTTAACCTGCTGCGTTCAAAGAGGTGCCGCCGATCGTCTGAAGACACCTACAACAGTAATACAACTTACTTACTTACTTACTTACTTATTTACTACTTGGTTCTGTGGCCATCTAAGAACCTTAGCCTCTTTCGCAACATATGTATGCCCTCTATTATACGTTTTTTGCATCCAGCTCTTCATTTTCAGCTCTTGCGAATCGTACTTTACAACTACCAGCTACATAAATCTGGGCCTTCAAAATTCCTCCTACATTCTGACTTACATTCCAAAAATTTCTAAGCCGCTCTTGTTTCATCCATTTTATTCACACATCTCAGCCACTAAAACCTTCTCCTTTAAACCACTTGCGGCCCAGGGAGCATAATTGTGCCGATCACTTCTCTGAAGAGGTAGAAGAGTAAGGAAAAGGAACCTCTCCAAAAGCCAAGCCTGGTGACCTCGTCGCGGAGGTGGGTAACATCTGAAAACATGGCGAACAGCGCAATGGTCCACCCAAGCCAAGGTGTGAAGCATCGTGCAGAGGGCTGCTTGGCACTGGGGTTCAATTAGCCAGTGTCGTTAACGATTACCTCGGGCCACCAGAAGGCATCCGTTGTATCTATTACATCACCTTTACACGTGGGACGCATGTGGATACTAAGGAAAAAAACACTTCTTAAATATTCTAAAGAGTTTTCCTAATAATGACTGAGCATTAGTTCCTCCAGAATGTAAATGTTTTGGAATATTTGGTAAAATTTCAGCTTTGTTATGGTCAAAACCTTAACTTCAGCTGTCAACGCGGACACAAATTTGATTGTTTTGCAGCTGTTCTCCTCCAAATATTCACTGCATAGCATTATGGCCCTCAACTCTACCTTTATTCCCACATCACGACCAGATCTTCATTCTACATCATCAGCCTGAGGAAGCCAGCTGCAGCGTATTCCAAAACAGCGGAACAGTTTTCAACATACGGCGCAGGCAACAGCAAAACACGAAGTTACATATCAATTTCTGAGCAAGATTTGTGGTTCGAAAACCAGTGACCATGAAGATTACTGTTTCCAGGAATGTGACTTCTCTGGATGTTTCATAGTTAGTTATTTAATGACGTGTAAGCATCCAACCTGCCGGTCACGGTAGCCGAGCGGTCTAAGGCATGCACTGTCTTCACTCGCTCGGAAGCCGGGATCGTGGATTCGAATCCCACTCAGGGCATGGATGTTTGTGTGCGTTTTTGTGTGTTTGTCTACAGGTAGAGGCCTTGCGACGAGCTGATCACTCGCCCAAGCAGTCCTACCGTATGTGTAAGATCTAGAAAAACCGAAGTGAACGGAGAAGTTCATGGAGGTAGGCCTAGGCCCACTGGGGCTGTGGTGCCAAGGAAATAAAAGCATCCAACCTATACACTCTATAAAGACAGGGCGATTAGTGAATGCAGAGCAGTTAACGGAATGAAAACAAGCATGCAAAACCAAAGCACTTGGAGGAAACCTGCACCAGTGCCACTTTGACAACCATATATCCCATATGACGTGACTTGGGACCGAACGAGGCCGCCAGAGTATGGAGACATGGACTAATTTTCTGAGCTATGGCGGTGTCTGAGTACTCTGAAGGTGGAGGCAATTGGTTCCTCCGAAACGTTGGTACTGATTCACTAAACTACATGGCGTCAAACCCCGGAATACAATAATTTTTAGATTCGTTCTATCATTTTATATCAGTGACATCTATTATCGTGTCATGAAGTAATGTTACTTAGTTAGTTATTTGAGAGGGTGGGTTTCCCCCATGCACTTAGACCTGTCTTGGTCCATTGTGCTTCCCTCTATAATATTCTACCAGTCTCTATATCCTACCGGTACTGGTGCTCACCATCAGTCCCGCCCAGCCAGCGAGACCCGCTCTACTAGCTGAGAGGTATCTATAATGCTTCCCCCATCGACCAGAGGTATTATAGACTACTGTTGGGCGGGAAACGTCCGTAATTTTGCTCAGCGGCCTCCTTTGGAGACATGAGGTTCTTTTACGTGCCATAAAGCTACGACACGGGACCCACGGCTTAAAGTCCCTCCCCGGAGGACTTGTTCCCTGAATTTTTCCGCCCTTAAAAATTCCACGACCTCCGCCGGGTTTGAACCCACGTACAGTAATGTCACTTACTTGGCTGACATTGCTGCTTGCTCGTCGAGATTCCATTCCGCCACTGTAGCCAAAGTTCATCTGAGCGCCTCTAGCCGACACTGACATTCTGTAGGGTGACAGGCTCCTAGTACCGCGTGATGTACCTGATAGAAAACAAAACAAATTCTTTTTTACTTAATTTCTCGCCGCAGTAACTACATAAAACATTGTCTTCTAGTATTTTATGCCGTGCAGCCTGGTATAAATTACAGATCCAATTCCTTCTTCTCCAGTTATCCTATAATTCGACGTTATAAATTTCAGAAACTGACATCATCGATAAAAAATAGGTTTTGAAGTAGGCAATTCTGGTAATCATGTCTTAAGGAAGAATTATACGGATTATCCTTAACAAACAAACAGAAAGCGTAATATAGAAACGTAGAGACTTTCGTTCCATCCTGGCCAAAGTCATAATATCGGAACGCAATATCTGGGTCTATAACGAAACATAGACTCTTATTCGCAATCGGCATTTATTGAAATAAGATCAAAAATGAAATGTAGGCCTAAACTCAAATATTTCGATGGGCTTTCGAATAAAATCTGTAACTGGCAAATTTAATGATATGAAGGAACTTGTGAAACACCCTGTTGCCAATAACGATCGTTCGAGTCACACGACGTGAAAATGAAACCCAATAATTCATAATTCAATTCCGGAAGACTGTCTCTGTGGACTGAAATTCAAACTAGAAGTGGGTGTGCTATATGGTGTGTCATAAACAGTGTAACCATTCTTCTCTTTCATTCTGCTTCTTAGTGGGGGTTCTTAGGACGTACCGCGAGTTTCATATTCTCTGTCTAAAATAGAACCGAGGCTGCGTCGTCATCAGATAATGACACAAATAAGTATGTAATCATTATAAAATTAATATATTACATTGTCAACATCCGAGTACGACGGAACGGCGCCGGGATAGCGCAGTCGGCATAGAAACTGGCTACGGGCTGGATGACCGATTGGTCGGAGTTCGAGTCTCGGTAGGGTCAAGAATTTTCGATCCAGGGTCTGGTCAAGCGGGATGTATGGTGGACAAAGTGGCGCTGGGGCAGGTTTTCTCCGAGTACTTCGGTTTCCCCTGCCAATCTTCAGTCCACCAATTGCTCCACAATCACCCTCACCTATCATCTGGGGCTGGTACAATAGGCCAGAAGTGGCCGCAGTACAAGGGACTTACTCCCACCGAACTAGCAATAAAAAATATAATAAATAATATGCTGCATTTGAGATGACAGTAAGTAATAATTCTCATACTAGACATGTTAAGCTACGTGAACGCAACAGAGTAAAAACTGTTCACGATTCCATCAATAAAAATATGGCTCCTACATTAAGTACTCGAAGTATAGAACAGTTGGCATCACTGACCTGGTTGCTCCGTCTCCATGAAGGTAACTGCCCTATCGAACGCAGCTTCAACTACTCCGGAAGCAGAGGCGATGCTTCCTCGTGGACTCCTCCTGCTACTTCCCCCATCCGGTACAAGACTTCCCCTCGGACACCGATCAAACGCTTCTGGAATCAAGCTGTTTCTTTGATTCCTAGTTGAGCCAGAAACTAGACTGCTCCTTGGACTCCTGTTAAAATCTGGTGCCAAGCTCCTTCTTCTACTCCGATTAGAATCCGGGATTAAACTATTTCTAGGACTCCGGTATGGATCGGGTACTAAACTGCTTCTAGGGCCTCTATTTGGATCGGGTACGGAACTGTTTCTAGGACTCCGGTATGGATCGGATGCTAAACTGCTTCTAGGGCCTCTATTTAGGTCGGGCACTGAACTGTTTCTAGGACTCCGGTATGGATCGGATACTAAACTGCTTCTAGGGCTTCTACTTGGATCGGGTACTGAACTCTTTCTAGGACTTCTACAAGAATCTGGTACTAAACTGCTTCTAGGGCTTCTATTTGGATCGGGTACTAAGCTGTTTCTAGGACTCCGACAAGAATCGAGTACTAAACTGCTTCTAGAGCCTTTAGTTGGATCAGGTACTAAGCTGTTTCTGGGGCTGCGACAAGAATCGGGCACTAAACTGCTTCTAGAATTTCTATTTGAATCGGGTACTAAACTGTTTCTAGGACCAAGATTGTATTCTGGTACCGGACTGTTTCTAGGACTAGGATCGCATTCTAGTACCGGACTGCTTCTGGAACTAGGATCGTATTCTAGTACCGGACTGTGTCTGGGACTAGGATCGTATTCTAGTACCGGGCTGTTTCTGGGACTAGGATCATATTCTGGTACAGGACTGTTTCTGGGACTAGGATCGTATTCTGGTACAGGACTGTTTCTGGGACTAGGATCGTATTCTGGTACCGGACTGTTTCTGGGACTAGGATCACATTCTGGTACCGGACTGCTTCTGGGATTTGTCCTTTTATTTTCCGGTACCAAACTGTTTCTTGGACTTCGGTTTGTATACGGCACGACATCGCCTCCTCCGACGCTGCAACGCGGGCCCCTGGTCGGTGTGCTGGTCCAGTTCTCTGACCCTTCAGTGGGACTCCGGGTGTCCAAAACCCCCACCTTGCGACCAGTCACATTAGTGTTGATTCTTCCTCTGCTGGAGCATGACGAAACTGAACCTGTCTGTGCAGAGCTCGTTGAAGAAACTCCAGTACTGCGAAACGCTGTGCGCCTGCGCGATGGCGCCCGATGAAGCATTGTTGTGATGAACCAGAATTTAAGCACGCCTACCCACCCCTGTGTTGCTCTCGTCTGGAAAGAAAACAATCATCAAAGGCTCTCGGAGTTCAAGTAGGTCATTTTAAGGTTCCAAAGGAAAATTGTCATATATTCAAATTAAAAATTAATTTATGGAGCAAGCTCTTAGTTGAGAAGCTAACAGTCACTTATAAACTCTAGTTCTCCGCTTTTTATGAGACTCTAAAACTGAATACTCTGTTCGCACAGCCACTGGTTCCCCTCCAAAACAAATAATTTCGTTCCCATCTCACAGTCCGTCTGTCTCACGAATCTGAGTCGCGAAATTTCTGACTCACTCTGCAGTCTCTTTATTTATATTTCGTTACATGTATTGTCTTCCATCAATTGCTAGATCATCGCAGTCCTTTCCCGTCATGTTTGCCGACCAAAATTTTGCATGCATTTCTCATCTCTCCCATTAAGGCTATAGGTCTTGCCCATCTCATCCTCCTTTATTTAATAATTCTAATAATACGTGTATGTGGGGATGTGTACAAATTTCTAAACACATAATATACAAAACTAGAATTCTGCCTCTGGTTTTGTATGGGCGTGAAACTTGGCCTCTGCCATTAAGGGAGGATCAGAGACTGAGGGTGTTGAGGAGAATATTTTGACCGAAGAGAGAAAATGACGGAAGGTTGGAGAAAACTGCATACTAAGGAGCTTCATAACTTGTACTTTTCGCCAAGTATAATTACAGTGGTCAAGTCAAGGAGGAGGAGATGGACAGAGCACGTAGCACGAATGGTGGAGAAGAGGAATATATATAGGATATTGGTGGGAAAGCCAAAAGGAAAGAGACTGCCAGGAATAACAAGACGTAGGTGGGTGGATAATATTAAAATGGATCTTAAAGAGACAGGATGGGTTGGTATGGATTGGATCGATCTGGCTCAGGATAGGGATCAGTGGAGGGCTATTGTGAATACGGTAAAGAACCTTCGTGTTCCATAAAATGTCAGGAAGTTCTTGAGTAGCTGCACAGTTGGCGGCTTCTCAAGAATGGCTCAGCGCCATGAACTTAGTGTACAAGTTATGAAACTTCTCTTTATGCAAAATACCTGTCATCTGCTCCCTCTTTGGTTCAAATATTCCCACTGGCAACGTTATCTGGACCATGTTTCTCTCCTGGGGAGAGCGACCAAGTTTCACACCCATTCATTATGCAATATATTAGGAAGCGAGAGAGCAAGATAGCATAAGCGGTAACGTTCTAGACTTCAGTCTGGGGGTATGCCAGGTTCGAATCTCGGACGTGACACCGGCTATACTGCGTTATTTTGTGGCCTTCCTCACTCCCTCCAAGCAAATGCAGGAATAGTAAAACCATAATCGCTCCCTTCCACGCCCTTACAAAGCCATTATTCGGTAGCGTTCAGTAATTTGACGTTCTGTAGTCTAAGCTACTGACGTGTCGTTAAATAAGCTACAGATCAGTAAACATATTGTGACATGGCGCCTGAGAGCCGGAATGGCGGAGACAGAAACGGCAGCCATTGCTAGACAACGGTGAGTTGAATCATATTTCCGCGACAACTAATATTGGCGCCTTACAACAAATAGCAGAGAAGGAAACGTTGCCAAGGTAGAAAGTGTAAACACGTTCTCGTGACAACGCGTACAGAAACAAAAAATTACCAGGGATATGAAGAAGCGAACTACACCGACCGAGAGACCGCAGCTTGTCGGCATAGTTAGTGCCAACTTTTGCGGATAGAGAGTGGCGCGTGGTCAAGGCAACGGATCAGTAAGAAGAAGTGATTCTGTGTGCTTGAGTGACAGACAGTTCAAGGTGCGAGCAGGAATTCTTCGTTCGTCATAGTAGAAGGGAAGACGCTTGTGAGCCAGCAAGGAATGGAGCTCGTCATAAACAGTCGCTGTTTGTGAGCTGTCAGAATTGAGTGTAATTGTAAAGGAACAACAATAAATCCATTCATCTGACACAGAACACGTTAATTTTGTCACGCGTACCCCCTTAGTTAGTTAGTTAGTTAGTTAGTTAGTTATTGGAGAGTGTGGGTTTCCCCATGCACTGAGACCTGTATTGGTCCATTGTGCTTCCCTCTATGATTTCTACCAGTCTCTATATCCTACCGGTACTGGTGCTTACCATCAGTCCCGCCCAGTCAGCGAGACCGGCTCTACTAACTGAGACGTATCTATAATGCTTCCCCAATCTACCAGAGACTGCTGTTGGGCGGGAAACGTCCGTAATTTGGCTCAGTGACATCCTTTGGAGATATGAGGTTCTTTTACGTGCCGTAAAGCTACGACACGGGACCCACCGCTTAAAGTCCCTCCCGGAGGACTTGTTCCCTGAATTTTTCGGCCCTTAAAAATTCGACAACCTCCGCCGGGTATTTGAACTCGCGTACTACGAGTCATGAGGTGGGAACGTTACCTCTAGACTACGGAGGACGCTTCGCATACCCCCTTACACGTAGCATTATGAATATTTTGTGTAAGAAATGTCACTTTGACAATAACTTATCCACAATGGTGGACAGGAGACTAATCCCTAATACTTGTGGGGGACCAACAAAAAACCCCCTCTGCTCATAGACCCAAGTTTATTTTTTGGCATAGAGATTATGTCCGAACAAATCCGAGATCTTGGTTGAACTCTTGAGATTTTAGGTTCTCATGGCAGTTAACATCGATACTACGGTCTTCTAGGTATGACGTCGTGTAGTTTGGTACATGAGCACCAGAGTTGAGAAAGTAAGCTGTTCCCTATTCTCGTAAATCATCCATTATTCTTCTAGACATATTAATCTGGGGCTTCCCAATTTTCTTCCGCTTTCCGTCTTAATTTGAAAAACGTTCTTAACCACCCATGTATGATCCATTATAATCACGTGTCCCAACCAAACTTCTTTTAATGTCTGTTATCGGTTCCGTTATTTTTTTTCTTGGGGCAGGGTGGGTTCACTTGTCACGTCAGCCACTATTTGGTCTATTGTACCAGACCCTGGATGATATATGATGTTGGTGATTGTGAAGCAGCAGGCAGAATAAGAATTGGCCCCAGTGCCACTTTGTCCACCACAAATCTCACATGATCTGACCTGCAATCGAACCCGGGCTACCGCTGTGGGAAGTCGACCGGGAGGGTTACGAACGTTTGCAAAATTTGAGAAAAAATATTATTAGGTTTGCCACATATGTGGCATATGTCTGTGTGTCTGTTTGTCCGCATGAAACAACTTGGTTCCCACTGTTAGAATTTCGGTCCGACAGTTTCTTTTGGGAAGTTCTAGAAAAATGTGTCGACATAGTCAACTTTGCTTAAAATCGGACAAATATAACGGAAATTTTACATTTTACATTTTACAAATCCGAGTGTTTGTAGGAGTATCTCGCTCTATCGCCCCATCCCCATATCGTAGTCGGTATAACAACTCACTATGGGCTGGACGATCGAGGGGTGGGAGTTCGAGTCCCGGTAGGGTCAAGAATTTTCTCCATGTCGTCCAAACTGGCTCTGTGGTCCACTCAACCTCCTATCCAATAGGTACCGTGGGCTCTCTCCCGGGGGTAAAGCGGCCGGGATGTGAAGTTGACCACTCACCTCCAGCTAGTTCCGAGGTCAAGAATATGTGGATGTATATATCAACTCCCCATACGCCTTCATGGCGTAGTGCTGAATTAGTTAAGACACAGGAACAACTTTACCTTTTATCTCGCTCTAGCTCCTATTCCACTGACGAGAGCACACTGGGGTTGTTATGGCAACTACTTTCAAACAAACTGGAGGATTTTCATCTGAGTACACAAAGAACTAATACAACTGGATGCAGGTAAGCCAATTGTTGAGGTATTGATTTTTTGGCAAAATTCAAAGTGACCACAACTTTGCTATTAATTGAATATCAAAGTTGTAATTTTATCTGAAAGTTACTCTAGAATAGAGTATTATTTGCTATGAATTTCAAAATTTTCGGAGCTTCTCCACCGGAGATATGAGATGATATAAATGGCCGATTTTGGGCCCAGTTTAAAGTTTGAAATCTCCTGGAAAAGTGTGAAAACTAGGTACGGGGTTCAAACAACGTGATTATATTCCCCATATAGGAAAAAAAAAAACAAAGGGTAGAAACCACAGATCTGATTCTTCCCCCTCCCACTGGTTTTTGAAGGTCAAAAATAGCGTTTTTCCCTTAATCAATAGGTAAGTTTCAAGCTTAATTACACTTAGATGAAGTGAATTGAGTAAAACCTTACAACGATACAATTTATAGTCCGCATCATGAGGGTTAAATTGGTTTCTTATTGGAGTCTCTACCTTCAATAGTTATCGAGATATGGGAGATAACGCAAACATCCATTTCAGCCGAAAACCCGTTTTTCGCATTATAAAAACTTCGCTATTAATTAAATATCAAAGTTGTAAATTTAACTCCAAGTTACTCTACTATAGAGCATTATTTTCTATAAATTTCAAAATTTTTGGAGCTCCCCCACAGGAGATATGAGATGTTAAATTGTCCGATTTTTGGGCCCAGAACAAAGTTTGGAAGCTCCTGGAGAATTTTGGAAAATAGGTACGGGGTTCAAAACTATGTGATTATATTCCTCATGTAGGTAAAAACAAAGGGTAGAAAGCACAGATCTGATACTTTCCCCCTTCCATTGGTTTCTGAAGGTCAAAAATAGCGTTTTCCCCAAAATGGATAGGTAAGTTTAAAGCTTAATTACACCTAGAGGAAGTGAGTTGAGTATAGCCTTATAATAAAATTAATTATAGTCCATATCATGAGGAACAAATTGGCTTTTCATTGGAGTCTCTAGCTTCAATAGCTATCGAGATATAGAAGATAAGGCAAACCTCCATTTGAGCCGAAAGCGCGTTTTTCGCATTATAAAAACGGCTGTACTGGGAGAACCGAGCGGATTACAATTTTTTAAAAATATTTTTGAAGTATGAAGATATGTAGAAATAAGTCTACAAAATATATATATATTTTTTTTAATGGTGAGCGACCTCTCTGGATGACTTCACATGGAATGACGCAAAAGAATACGCACGCAACAATGGAGTTACTTTTGGAAACTGGATGTTTTCGGTGTGGTCCATGCCAAGATGTTATGAGCAGGACAGTTTGAAGCAAAAAGTTCAGTTAAACTCTACAAGGGACGCTGAAAATAGATGGCGCTATAGTTGAGTTGAGTTCTGCAAGGGCGGCTGTGACAAGAGGACCTGCGCGCGTGAAAATGAAGAATCTCCACTATTAGAATCCGTTGTTAGAGAACGGCTGATGAAGATACAGCACTCTGGAAAAAGGCTTAGAGGGTGCTGTGGTGACTTGAAAAATGTGTAGATCAGCGATAGCGCTGTAATTACTTGTAGTTCCAAGTGGTGTGTATAAGTGGTCAATACATCTGTTCAAAAATCCATGCCACGTCTACAGCTACCCCTAAATCGTGACCATTGTATAATTTTGTCTGAAAAATGTAATTATCAACAGCTGTGATAGGGGTTATACATCCGTCATATTACCTCATGAGCCACTAAATAAATGAATGTCTTTGAGGTTGCAAGAAGATATACACCGACTACTTTTCATAAATCCACTTCCATCTTCACTGATATTAAGGATCTTAGATATGAATTTTACTTTGAAACAGAGTCAGAAATTTCTGAAATTCTAATTGAATACTCATAATTCAATCTCTACGAGAATATTTTGCCTGAGGGAATGACCTTTCACATAAATTGCAAAATTGCCAAGAATATTAAAACTCTTCCGTCAGATGGATCTTATATTCGTTACTTCAATGAATCGGCAAAAAGAGAGAGTGTTCAAAAATATCGCCATTACGGAGCTCGGAGTTATTCTGCTGTTATAAGTATTAGCATTTGTTTAAATCGCTCGAATTTCTTCCAGAAATACTAAGCTACTTACTTTCACTGAAGACAACTGAAAACAAAACACATATCCATTTTGTTCAACGGCCGATTTTCACTTGTCGGACTGCAAATTACCAACAAATTAAAGGTTTAATGTATTTCAGTTATTAGGAAATCTTCCATTTTAAACAAACTGCGGGTCTCTGACAGGGAAGGAGATATTGCTAGCGTATTATAAGACGGTTTTTCAGTGCTCTCCAAAACCGTAAAATTTAATTTACATGAAACAGTCTCTTATGTGCTAACAGAAGGACTGTCATGTACAGCCACAGCAAAAATGAAGGCTTATTTTAGTAATGGTGAGGCATAAAAAAATTAAAACGTTACGGATAATATAAGTTATGGATTTAACTGATAATTTTAAATGTATTACTTTCCACAGGAAGCCATGTACAAATAATTGAATAACTATAGAGTTATAATTTATTGATTTATGCATGAATAAAGAGTCAGCGATTTATAGATGTCGACTAATTCAAAATGTTAACACTGCACATATCTGACAAAACTGGAACATAATACAATGCATGAAACGAAATGAAATGATTTTAAATAATTTAAACAAAATGCAGATTAATTATTAAATCTTCTAAAACAGAAATATAAAACAGAATACATAAAAATTTTATTCTTTATTTTCTATACTCAGAAATATATTTCCTAAAAAATATTTAGGAATGTTAGTCCTATGGTGCAGTTTCCGTGTTGCCAACTGCAACACTCCTAGATACCGCTCTCACGGTTTGATGTGTCACACTGGCCACACTAGACGCAACTGTTTAACTTTTTATGATGCTCTCACAAGGAAAGGTACACGCATTTATCGACACAGTATTCTGAGGTTTTCGTGGAGGCGAGTGGTAACATTTAGTGGGCACGCGGTAGCGTAGTTGGTTGAGGCACTATGCTACAAGCCGGAAGGTCGCGAGTTTGAGTCCCGATGACGTGGATTTGTTTCAATTTGCCTAATCCTTCCAGCCGCACTATGGTCCTGGGGTCGACTCAGCCACTAAGAGAAATGAGTACCAGGAATCTTCCTAGGGGGTAAATGGCGGATGGTGTGTAAGGCTGACAAACTTACTGCCATCTGTGAGCCGATTTTCTAAAGAAAATGTTGTAGCCTCAACCCTTCAAAACCCTATGGGCCGTCACGGCCTCTTACAGGGATAGCTAGCTACTAGGCTTTAAGTCTTCTTAATTAGTAAGCTGAATCTAAGGGAAATGGGTTGCGAGGATAGGAGGTGGATGGAACTGGCTCAGGACCGTGTTCAGCGGCGGGCTTTGGTACTAGCGAACTAATGTTGAAACTTCGGTTTCTGCTACCAGAGAGTTAGTTAACTAGTAAAATAGATCTTAGGGAAATAGGTTGTGAGGATGGGAGGTGAAGGGACCTGGCTGAGAATCATGTCCAATTAATTCATTAATGGCTCTACAGCCCTTTGTTGGACTCTGACCTCTTCTTCAATTTCGTAATCTATTTTACACAGACTGTAGAACTCCTTGAACTAATGATCGGCCCGTCGCAAGGGATACTTATACACAGGACAACATAAACACAGAATAAACACACACAGATATCCATGCCTCGAGTGAGATTCGAACAAACGATCTCAGAGTTTGAGCGAGCGAAAACAGTTCATGCCTTAGATCGCACGGTAGCCATATTGAATCTTCAAGGTCTGCTATCAGAGAGTTAGTTAATTAGTAAGGTCTGTTTTAAGGAAAAAGGTTTCGAGGACGGGAGGTGGATAAAACTGTCCCATGATCGTGCCCAAAGTTAAAGAAAAAAAAGTAAAGTTATCCGTGTAACGCCGTGAAGGCCCATAGGTTTGTGAGACGTTGAGGGTCCCACATTATCTAGACAATTGGCTCAAAGCTGGCTGTAAGGTTGTCAGCCTTACGCGCCGGCCGCGCTTTACTCGCCAGGAAAATTATTTTTAATTCATTCCTGGTATTCATTTCTGTTAGAGATCGTGTCCAGTGGGCGGCTTTAATATTAGCGCTACTGAGTTTTCAGGTTTTGCCACCAGAGAGAGTCATATTCTGCCAAATTCATCTATGAGGACAATGGATTTCGCTGACACTAATTTGTTTCGTGTCCATGCTGCACTTAAGTCCATTTCGTCCGTGTATTTCCACAACAAATGCACCTACGTAAGGTCATTTCACACCGAGGTTCTTCCTTTATTATTGCTTAACGAACCCTCATTAGCCCCATCGCTGATGGCCAAGTAGACTTCAGGTCACACTACATGAAGTACTACCGTAGTGAATGAGTACGGTTCCGATCAATTTCTCGAAGTCGTTGTAGGAATTTGGACGGGTGGGCTAAGTCCGTTGTACTGCGGCCACTTCTGGCCTATTGTACCAGCCCCAGATGATAGTGAGGGTGATTGTGGAGCAATTGGTGGAATGAAGATTGGCAGGAGAAACGGAAGTACTCGGAGAAAAACCTGCCGCAGCGCCACTTTGTCCACCACAAACCCCACTTGACCAGACCCGGGATCGAACCCGGGCCGCCGCGGTGGGAAGCCAGCGACTAAGAGCTTTAGCTATGGCGCGGCCCTACGCCAACCTGCTTTATGTCATCACTGACTGACCTATTCTTGTTCTCTAAAAGAGAGGAAAACTGGAATAATATTGTGGCATGTAATGTAGTTGCTAGGAAACGAAACCAAAATAATCAACTATGCAACCGCCATTCCTCTGCAAACAACGGCTGTTGCTAGACAATGGCTCATTAACGATCATGTGGTCTCCCCAACAAACAAGAACGCAGAAATTGCACTGCAACAGAGAAAAGGTGTTTTCTATTCTCAAGAGACTGAGAGAACCCCATTTCAGATCCACTACTTCTCAGGAAATCTGGTAGCGCCGGGAATCGAACCTGGGACCTCTTAGTCTGTAGCTAGGAACTCTGACCACTAGACCACATAGGTGCACCATATAATGCGTATATACTAATATTTAGTGGACTCGTCCAAATCCAACCCTGAGAAAGGTCACGCCTAAAACTACGACAGTACATCGTGGGAGGGAGGGTGATGTAAGAAGTCCCTGTTACAAACCATATACACCTACAATCCTTACCGCAGTTAGTGGCCTTGACCAAATTAATTGCGCATTCTGCCGAAAAGGACCAGGTCTAAAAGCACGGATAGTACGTCATGGTAGGGACGTAGACGCATGGCAAATGTTATAGCCAGGGCCCGGATTTTGATGACCTGAAAATATTTAAAAAATGACCTATAAAATAACCAAAAAATCCAGAAAAATGACCTAAAGGAGAAAAGAGAGAACACTTCGCTTCCATATTATTCACATTTCAGAAAACGCATGAAGAAAATTTCCCTAAAATGACCAAAAATGACAAGAAATGCCCTTAAAGGTCCAAAAATTTACCAAAAAATTACCCCCAACTGAAAAAATGACCTTAAACCTAAAAATGGCAAACAATTACAAAAAGTTACCTATAATATTAGTTTCTGTAACCAGCAGCTCATATCCGAGACTTATATATTTAAGAGCATCGCATAGGTTACAAGGAAAAAAATGACATGTCATCAAAATCCGGGCCCTAGTTATAACCCATACACACCATTGTGCATTCTGTTGCAAACGGCCAGGACTAAAAGCACGGAGGGTACTTTATAACCTGAAGCTTTTCTGAATCACTGAATATCGGAAATACGCTACCTGATGAAGCAAGCAGTAATCACCGCCTCTTTCATGTCGAGTTCGAAGTTCTGCAAGACGACAGAATCGAATTCTCATCAGGAGTTCTCAGAAAACACTTTAATGCGGGTTTGTTTTATATTGCACAACAGCCATTTCATTCTTCGGCGCCCGTATCTTCCAATAAATTGTGGGCGAGATGAATTAATGAATTGGGTCGAACCACGTCACTTCCGGATATATCACACCCCTTCCCAAGGTTCGCTGCTCTCCGATTCTCACGTCTCGTGTCTACTCGCACATCAGTTCCCCGAGGAAGGGCCATATAAATCATCTTCCACATTTAAAGGTTCCCTAATAACAGAAGCTGCCAAGCAGAAGCTTGGCGGAGACGTATTTGAAAACAAAAGAGTCCTACCAAGAATCAGTTATAAAAAAAAAGATTTACCACAGTTAAATTTAAAACAAAACATTTATTTAAAATTGGCACTCATCACTCACGGAGCTGACTCCTTGAGAATCCGCCAATTGTGAAACTACTCAAGAACTTCTCAGCATTTTATGGAACCCAAAGGTTCATTAAGGTGTTCACAAGAGCCCTCCACTGGTCCCTATCCTAAGCGAGATCAGTCCAATCCATACTATCCCATTATATCTCTCTAAGATCCATTTTAATATTGCCCACTCACCTACGTCTTGGTCTTCCTAGTGGTCTCTTTCCTTCTGGATTCCCCGCCAATACCCTATATGCATTCCTCTTCTCCCCCATTAATGCTATATGTCCTGCCCATCTCATATTCCTTGGCTTGATCATTCTAACTATACTTGGAAAAACTCTCACATTTATAAATAAAACAAAATTAACGTAGCATGGATTTGTAAATACAAATATTTACAGCAGTGAAATTTACAATCAAAGATTCAGTAATCAAATTTATATAAAATAAAGCAATATCTACCGTTGTCACCTGTAAACATTTGTAGTAGTCGAATTTACAAACAAGGCAATATTTACAGCAACCAGATTTGTAAAGCAAACTCAGTTCTTCAGTGTGTTATTGACAGGAAGTCACACTCAAAGTCTGCCACTCGAGTACTAAGCAAATAATTTGTCGTGGCCTCATCCAGAATCTAATCGAGAAGCAGCTGTGCATAGGTCGCGTGCAAGACACAGCTATCTCTTCTCATGCAAAGCATTTTCAACTGTCCATTTTCTTGATTCTACTTACATCCAAATATTTGCCTAAGTATTTTAGTTTCAAACCTTTAAAATGTGTATTCCAATCTCTGTGTAAGAGATCACACTCCATAAGAATTCTGTGGAATATAGACCCGTTGTTAAGCGGAGACTCTGTAAGCAACGACCGTTTCTGGGCAACGGCTCAGTAAACACGTTCCCTCTGCAACGTATACGCACGCAAAAATTTATGTACTGTTGGAAACGCGGTGTTTCTACGTGGTCCTTGCTGAGATGTTATAAGCAAGGGAGAAAGTAAGTTGTTAGGCAGGCCTGTGTGGAGGTGGGTTCGAATACCTCCACCGCGACCCTGTGAGTCGCAGGAGGCGACGAAATGGGAAGTCTCAAGTTTGAGAGAGCAATATATGGTCTCGAGTACCAAGGGACTCGGACTCGAGAAAGACTGCGCTGGCAAGGTCCAGCAGCATATACAATAGACAGACTAGTCCTTTCGTCAGAGAGGGCGCCCACAAAAAACAACACCGTAACTGTCAAACAATAATAGAGATCATCGGGTACCACAGGCAGCCTCGCTGGCTGAACGGGGCTGATAGCGAACACCAGTACCGGCAGGGTATGGAGACTGGTAGAATATCAAAGGGGGACGTACAATAGACTATTAGTCGCGGTGCATGGGGAAACCCACCCCTCCAATTATAATAATATGCCAAGAGAGACTGGCCGAATGACCGTCGGTCGTAAAATGAGACTCAGACTCAGTTGTTAGGTAGTTCTGTCTGTACGGGAGACTGTGAAGAAAAGAGTTAGTTGCGAGAGTGCTCAGTTGAGAGGCAATTCTGCACTGGAGTCTGTGAAAATATAACATGAGCTTGTGACGCTGAAGAATTTCTACTGTTAGAAGCCGTTACGAGGGAACGGCTGGTGAAGAAACAGCAGGCTGGAAGAGACTTAGCGTGTACTGTGGTCATTTGTGAATTGCGGGGATTAGCGGTGACGCTGTAATTATTTGTACTGATCAGTCATGTGTACAAGTGTTCAATAAATCCATTCACCAATCCAGACCTCCTCTATAGTCACTCATACACGTGACAATATAGACCACCTGGTACCGGGCGGGTTGCCATAGCGGTAACGTTCGGTTCTAGTCTCAGCCTTGAAACAGGCTATCCCGTCTAAGAATTTTATGGTTTTCCTCAGTCATCCCAGGCAAATACCGTGAAAGTACCTTCACTTGGCCATGACGACTTTCTTCCAAATTATTTTAAATTCGTAATTTGCGCATTGTCCTACCGTTCTTTGTTATACAGAGTGTTAAAGGAAGGGTTGCAGGCTTTGAAGTTGTTTAGTATTCACCCACCTGTCAAGATGTCCAGAAGCCAATGCTTGTTGGGATATGGACGACGTCGGGTTGATCTCTGCAACAGATGATCTGTGTGTGGTTCTCATGCATGTCAACAAGACTTTCAGCTTTGTTGTTCATACGTGCCGACTCTGCCGAAAATTCCTACTTTCACTCGAATCTCCTGCAGGCATTCTGCACTCGTTGCTGTGATACCTCTTGCAGTCATTGATCGGCGCTCAATACACCAAATTCTTTAGGTGTCTCCACAGTAAAAAATCTAGGGGACTAAGGTCAGCGGATCGTGCAGGCCAGTTGATAGGGTCTCCGCGTCCTGTCCACTGTTCTCTGAACAGGGGCAGTTTGACAATGCGGAGGAAATGACGTAGTGCCCCATCACGCATGTACCACACGCGTTGTCGTTGATGAAGAGGCGCATGTTCCAAGAGTACTGCTGAATCATTCGCCAAAATACGATGGTACACTGCACCTGTTTGTTTGTTTGTTTGTTTGTTTGTTAGGTAAGATAATTGATCATAAAGAGATGATCACTTTAAATGCCCACCCAGACATTGACTCACTCGTATCTCAGCAGGCACTGATTTCTGCACATATTTTTACTGGAAATTCCTGCTCGTCTAAAGCCTCTAACGCTTTTTTTAACACCCTGTAGTGTCACGTGTTTCAGTGACTGTCGACGAGGTTTTGGATTGGTTATTGGATTTATTGACAACTTAACACACAACTCGCAAATACACCTAATTATAGCGCCATCGCCGATCTCGACACTTCATAAACCACTAACACACAAGTTTCTGTTACTATACGTTGCCTGGCAACGGCATTTAACAATGGCTATTCTTCTGCTTCCGTGCTCAAGTCCTCTCAATGGCGGCTCCCTTTAAAATGAGCACTCCTGCAACTGACTTCTAAACGCGTCTTGGTTAGAACATCTCGTTTCGAACAGCACAGAAAACGCCGTTCCTCCTTTGCTCTTCAATTGTTTAGACGAGAGCATGTTTGTTTGAGAAGCCGTTACCCAGCAACGACTCTAGTTTGTTTATTAAGAATCTGCTGCCTAGCAACAGACGCTGCTCCGTAGTTTGTTTCGCGGCCGTTGCCTACAAACAAATGTAATTTCAGAGCCGTTTGCTAGCAACGGCTGTTTTTCTAGATCCACGGTTCTTGCTGTAAAAAGATATACGCCACAATATATTCTATCCGCTGAAAGCGTCGTTAAATAACCTCAAAAAGATAAACCACAGGATAATAAAATATTGTTTATGCAGGTCTACGAATGTATCTTGATGTTTAGAATTTCAGAAAGCAAAACCGATGGCGTTTTATTTTTTTCTTGAACTGAGGAATCGTAAAGAATCTTGAGAGTAACGTGGAAAGTTAATTGTTTCAAAGCACAACTCTCTATTCGAATCACATCAAAGTTTTGTCCACAGAAGAGGCAGTTGTTGTCCTAACAACTGCAGCTGCATAGGTTTCACTATTTCAGAGACAGGGCTTTAATCAAGCGAATGTGATGGCACCTATTGTAGTGGTAGATAACACAGCAACATCAGTTGCTAGTTCATTTGCTAACCCGTCACTCATGGTCATCCATGTCCCACTGCTTATTCGGCATTTAGAAAACACTAAAAGTTTAATGGACTTCATAAATTTCAATGGTACCGCCCGTAGAAAGATAACTCCTTCCCCTGTTTCCTCACACTGGGACATAGCTTGGTTACGCTTCTGCTGTGTAATTGCTGTCAGTATAGAGGCCTTATAGCGTTGGATAATAGGATGATTAATGAAAATGGAGCAGTTAGTGGAATAATAATTGACACAGGAAACTTTAGTAGCCGCAGAGAAATTGCCCCAGTGAGAAATTGTAGTGAAGGCAACTAAAACTTGTAAGATTTGAGGCTTTCACGGCGGTGACTATGAAGAAAGCAGTCTTCTGGGATTTGGCACCGTGTATTTGTGGTGTTAACCGGTGCCAAATCCCAGAAGACTGCTTTCTTCAACTAAAACTTGCTTTAATAATTTGAAATAGTCTTACATTTCGCTTTAATAATAATAATAATAATAATAATAATAATAATAATAATATAACATGTTAGTAACTAGACACGTATTTTTTGATTGGTAAAAACACTTAAAAATCGTAACTACAAGTAATTACAACACTCTAACCAATTCGCGTACTATTTTCCTGACCACAGCATACGCTAAGTCTTTCATGTCTTCACTAGCCGTTGCCTTGTAACGGATACCAACAGTGTCTGCTTACTTTCCAATCATCTGGTGACTGTCTAACAACTAACAAAATTGTAGACTCTCAAATCAAGACTGTCTCATGATCGCAATTGCTAGCCATGTCTGTCTACACACTCGATCTCAAGGGCAATTAGCAACCTTCACGTTAGGACAGATGATCAGTGGGATAGTCAGTCGTGGTGCGAAGCCCCATCTGGGGCCCAACACGACAACTTTGTTGCTACCAGACAGTCGCAACAGGAATATTAGAGGCCTGTATAGAGGAATAAATGACTTTAAGAGGGGTTACCGACCTTACCTAGAAGTAACTTAGTGAAGGATGAGAATGGTGATCTGTTTGCAGATTCCCACAACATTTTGAATAGGTGGAGGAACTACTTCTCTCTGTTATTGAATGTGCATAGGGTCAGTGCTGTTAGGCAGACAGAAATCGATACAGCTGAGCCGTTAGTACCTGGTCCTAGCCCTTTTGATGTTGAAATTTCTATTGCAAAATTGAAAAGGTATAAATCACCAGGTAGTGATCAAATTCCGGTAGAACTGATTCAAACAGGAGGCGAAATATTAAGTTCTAAGTTCCATAAGCTAATTAATTTTATTTGCAATAAGGAACAATTTCATGATCAGTGGAAGGAGTCTATTATTGTATTTGTTCTCAAAAAGGGTGATAAAACTGACTGTAGTAATTATCGGGTGATATCAGTGCTATCAACGTCATACAAAATGTTATCCAATATTCTTCTCTCAAGGTTAAGTACAAACATAGATTAGTTAAGCACAGGGACAAATTTACCCCTTTTACATTTCGTGGTGTCTAATAAATAGAGAATATGGATGCTATATAACTTCGAAATTGAGAGCGTTGTTAAATAATGAACTAAAAAAATGAAGATTGAACGATTACATGAGGAGTCTGAGGAATACAACAGGAAACAAAATTTTATTTCGCGAATAAGAATAGTCTCACAATAAGCTTGTGAAATGAGAGTTGCAATTTGTACCCTTGTTTAGAATCTGTTCTTAGCTCATTTTCCGAACACAAACGCCACGTTGCTACAAACAGCTGCGCTCTGCATATATATATTCTACATTTCTCACGCGAGAGACAGAAGAAGAATTGCCTACCCACTTGATGCTGTTTATCAAAAAGGGTACGATCCAACAACCACTGAAAAAATCACAGTAGCGCTTCGCTGCCTACTGTAAAGAAACACTGAATTCCATTGTTACTTCGTTATAACATGGTGGATCTGCGTGTGACTAGAAGTCTGGAAATATAATTAATTACCTTGCGAAGTCCCAAACTAAATCGAACATGAGTTATTATTTCGGCTGGGTGGAGGTGGGATAAAACAGCAGCAGGCTTCCCAGATAATGGTCTGCCTGTTCAACCGAGATGATAATAGGAAAACGCTGTCAACATAAACACATTTGTGGATCATCTGATCAACGAATTAAGTTTGTAGCTAGGGGTATATCGATATATCGATTCAAATAAACTTAGAAATTTGTGACGGATGTTTGAATAGCCTGGTCTGAACGTTACTGATGTTACAGTGATACTGTTCTACAAGAGAAGATAAACTATTTCTCACGCTCCTAACTGCAAAATGGCACCCGATAAATTGTTAAATGATAGAAACAAGGAAACATGAAGCTGGAATTGGGCATTTCGTGTTACGTCATGCCCGAAAAACTACGTAAATTCATGGAGTACGTCTTTGTTCTTAAGTTGAAATACTTACTGATCGAGAACGTCCCCATTTTTATAGAACTTAAAGATTGAAGGGCAGCATCTTCTGAGATATGACGCAATGGAACTCGCAAGTTCACAGTTCCTTCGAAATGGTGTCTCCATGTTATCCTCCTGTCGAAAGTGGCACCACGATACGTTGCACTATTTTGGAATGGAATGCCTCGCCCGTTTAGCTGTAGTGCTTCGTCAGGGACTCTAAGTCTTCTGATGAAATAGATCGCCTGAGTTTTCCTTTCGAAATCAAAGTCAGAGCTACTTTACGACTGGCGGTTTTCCGCCAACCAGCTCGTCTTGGCGTAAAGCCCCTTGAGACTCATGACCAGATTTTTTTTTTCAACTGAACCATTAAGGTCCTTATGTAACATCCTCTCTGTCGAGAATACGGGTTTGTCTCTTATGAATATGCTTGGCTTTCTGAAGTGCATTTATCGCACATACTCGTACAGCATGTTATAGAAAATTCTTCCTTTTGCACTATATATAAGTCCTCCCTCAGTCCAGGCTTTGCAAATCGAATTAGGCCTATATTACATATCTTATGCTACAACAACAGATTAGCCACTTGAACGGTCGTAAGCTTGACCACAGTCAAGTTTAAGCCTCATATTTTACATATCTGGCTCTGCCTTGTCCTATACAGCGAACATGTTCATTATCATGATTTTGTATGACTTCTGCTTGTTGTCTACATAATTTTACTATATAATCGTATACATAGGGAAGGTTGAAATCCTTGTGCAAATCGCGGACAAGGCCAACAGCAATTTAAACGACCGATCGAAATTATTCAGCATAGACAGCCGGAGCCACAGGCTTGGTGCAAATATAGTTGCTAGCCGGTAATGACGTAAGAGGAAGAGAGCATTGTTGGAATCCGTTACCAGGCAACGCCTGAAGACACTGTAGACTGTGAAAACTTGTTTTTATTGCTAGTGGGGTGAGCCTAAGTCCCTTGTACTGCGGCCACTTCTGGCCTATTGTACCAGCCCCAGATGATAGGTGAGAGTGATTGTGGAGAAATTGGTGGAATGAAGAATGACAGGGGAAACTGAAGTACTCGGAGAAATTCTGCCCCAGCGCCACTTTGTCCACCACAAATCCCACTTGATCAGACCCGGGATCGAACCCGGGCCGCCGTGGTGGGAAGCCAGCGACTAACCGCTTGAGCTAAGGCGCGGCCTCTGTGAAAACTTAAGGTGTGTTGATATGGATAGTTTTTCTTGTTTAGGTAAGTGAAACTCGTGCCCAAAATTTGTCCTCAACTTTCATTTACACTTAGTATTTTGGACTCGAAACTGCATACGGTTATATATTCTAGTTACCTAGTGCTGACTCGGCAATTTTTGTTATTAAACTGAGGTTAGGTCATATATTGTAACGCGTATTAAACATTTTGAAAATATAATATAAGCATTAGAACACTTAAATTTTTTTTTATCTGAAACTGTTTGAAGTTCAAATGCAATTAACTGAAATGAGGAGGAATGGGGGGCCCTTTGAGTGTGCATTATATTGTTAGAGTGGGGCGGGGGGGTCCGCTTCCTTTAAACACTTGAGAACCATTTTACAGATGAATATTAGGATATTAGGGAGACATAGTATTTCGGCAAAATGTCTTGCCTCCTAAGACATCCTCTCTACAGCTCTCTTATCGTGTCCTCAGCTGCTTGTGACAGCGAAGTATCGAGTTGCTAGGCAACACATCTGATGCGAATACAATAATCGCCTTAGAAGCTACATCTTAATCAGCAGTCCCACCACAACAGAGAACCGACGTCTTTAAACACAGTCACCGGGTATTATGTCACTCGGTTGGAAGGTTCAGTACAGTACGTCACAAACATAATTACCACAGTCACGGACTGTGATTCACGTTCTTTCCCGAAACAGTTCCATTTCTCTTTCCGAGTATTATGTAAATCGATTAGCCACCGGCTTGGCAGACATTCAGTTGTTGAGTTTTCATTGTTCAAATTTTCCGTATGTGTAGGGACGAGCATGTTGGCGTAGCGGCAACGCTCCAGACTGTACTTATAAGGTGATCCGTTCGAATCTCGGCCGAAATGCCGCTTATCCTGACTAAGGTCTAACGTGATTTTCCTCAGTATCGCCTGGCCAGTGAAGGGATATTATCTCAGTTATGCTACGACTTTTTCCACCCAAATCATGTCCAATTTATCATTTTTCGATCAAGCCTTTATTCGATATAGTATCAGGAATTAATTACATATACATGGCCCTATACATGGGCCATTCTCAAGAGATTTGGTCGATTCCACTAATATAAGAATGGTATGATGTGTACGGTTTATACACTCCCGTGTGATGTGGAAATGAGAATGCATAACCGTCAGTTAGTGACGCCAACAGTTGCGTCATCATTACAAAGTTACTAGACTTTGTATATATTTATGCCCCTATGGGAAATTCAGATATACTTGGGCAGTAACATTCTTCCACAAATTTACCTTCACAACGCATAGCGTTCCCTAATTCAGAGGTGGTAAAGCTATCCCTGTAACACGCCGTGGAGGCCCATAGCATTAGGAGACGTCGAGACCACCAAATTTTCTAGACAGTCGGTTCACAGATGGAAGTGAGGTTGTCAGCCTTACGCTCCAACCGGCCGCCCTTTACCCCCAAGAAGATTCCTGATACCCATTCCTGTTAGAGGCTGAGTCGACCTCAGGGTAATAAGGATTAGGTCGATTGAAAAATCGAATGACCTCATTGGGAATCGAACCCGCATAATGCGCTATCACGTGCCCCCTCCCTGGTTCAGAAAAGAGATGGATTCTAAAAGAGTGCATGTTAGAATACGCCATCTTACCTACCTTCAGAATGAAGAAGCAACCACGTCCCAGCTGCTTTTCCTACTTCTCATGCGCAAACAAGAGGCCATGTCTAAGAACGCGGCTTGTAGGCTTATTTGGAGTTGAATGATCATAACGTGACATAGAGACACAACCACAAGTCAATAATCATTGAAGTCATATTATCATCAGCCATTCTGTAAGTATCGTTTGTGCAGCAAGGAGAGTACATTGCAAGACACACTCCACTCCCAAACTTAATACCGCTTAATACAACTGGCATGGTTTTCTGTTACGAAATGGGCTGCTGGAAATAGTTCACGCAGTTTCCGCCAGACGGCACTCAGTAAAACAGAAATATTTATACGAAGTAGAGACAAGTACCGATCAGGTTGGCGTATCCTAACTGGACGGGCTGGGTTCGATTCTTTCAGTTCTCCTTCTATTATTTTTTTTTCTTTCGTTTCTTCTCTTCCCCTTCTTACAGCTTACGATGTATCACTATAACAACTGAGCACTAAACTCGAGGTATCTTCTCGTTAACGCAGGAAATAATTATGATTCACTTGGCTGCCATGTGACCATGACATCGCAGGGGGAAGGGGGCAAGCCAACTATCAGTCACAGGAATTGAAAAAATAAAATATCAACAAAAAAGGCAATAAACAAAATATCAATTAAAGAATTAAAATTATTAAAAAATCTTCTATCACCAACACTTCTAAGGCGATCAGTAGAGTTAAAAGGTTTAAATACACTGTAACGTTGACGCCCAAAGCGTTTCTAGGCAACGACTCGATAAACACGTTCCCGTGAATACGCAACAATGGAAACTGTTCACTGTGGGCTATGCTACAACTAATTGCTATGTGACGCAATACTGTTGAGAACGGAGGAGAGTGTTCTCTATGCTGTCCGCGCCGCGACCGTTGCCGAGCTATACACGTTACAATACGCTTTTAAGCTAATTCTCTGGATCACCCTCCCCCCACCCCCACCATTTTGTAAATAATAATGTCAGCACCCATGCATGTGACGAGGGAAAAATTTTAAATCTGAATATCGAAGGATTATATAAAACAAAATAATAATTAATTTTAATACATGATAATGATAATAACGAATAGAGCTACGTTCTAGTACCCCACTCATTCTTCTGACAAGTTCTACATCTGTTTACTAGCTCCTCTAAAATATCTGTCTATTTATGTGTCTTTCCTTTTTTATCCCATTTTGTTGTAAAATAACCTCACAAGATGCTGCAGCCATGTCTTCACACAACATAAATGCAACGAGCTGAGATTTCTTTCTAGGGCCATCTTACAAACAACATACCGCCTGAGCATCCCATTTTAATATATTTATGCTAATTTACATAGTAAAACTTGGCAAAACACAGACGAAGTTAAAAATTAAATAAAAAAGTGGAAACTCAAAAGAAATTACAGAAAAGAAGGCGAAGACATGAAATGAAAAGACTGGTGTAAGTTGCTAGAAGTTGCTGCAGAATATATACATATAACATGTATTATCCTGAATAAGTGCTGCAAGTGGATCTATGTAGGAGGCCGTGCGATAGCAGCGCTTTGCTCTCCTTCTCGGAGCTTCCCGGAACTGCGAGTCGCATCATTTGATGGCTTATGTTTGAAGAGCCGACCGCCGCAGTAATTTGTACCAGTGCGGGTCAGTACATTACTGGAATCTCTAGCAGCGTTCCGCAGCATTACGATTCCTGCCAGTTCGCTGGATATATGCAAAACAGCTTAACCAAATTGCTAGTGCTTTTGGATCAGTGTATCGCGCCTTTCAACGGCGCTTCTACACAAACCCAGTGCGCGCACTCAGGCTGACTACAGGGACAACAATCGTCTTGTACTCGAGAGATGTCGAATTCGAATCTCGGGAGGGGACACCAACTATCCTGTCTTCTTGGTTTTCTTCAGTCCCTTCAGGCAAATTCCGAGATAGTAAATCAGATTAGGTCACGACTGCTTCTTTTCACATCCTTCCCCATTAAATATTCACTGTAATTTTAATATTCAACAATATACAGACTGTTTTATTGGCCGTGTCGTTAAATATGAAGCGATTAAAACTTTAAAAGCAAGGATAAATCTTAGAACAGTTGAAGAAAGTCGTCTTCTGGGATCTGGCGCTGTGTATTCTTGGTTTTAACCGACGTTTCGGGGGAACATATGGCCTCCATCTTCAGGGTAGTTGAATTGCGTTGCGAATACAGAGAGCAGTAGCTGCAATGATTGGGAAGTGAAAAGCGCTAGTTTATGTATGAAGTAGGCAGGGGGGTTTGGGAGAGGGGACCAATGGGAAGAGTGAACAGCGATTAAGGCCATATATGGTCTGGGGGGCGAAAGGGGGGGATACCGGCCAGTGAATCCAGGCAACTTGGAGGTCAATGGCACGGAGGTGGCGGTTAATCAAGAAGAACCTGTTGGCTGGGGACAGGCTACTGACGTCAATGACATGAAGAAGAACTGGGGTGGCTTTGTGGAGTTCCTTTGAGGGAAGAGATGAGAGGTTCTTCTTCATGTCATTGGCGTCAGTAGCTTGTCCCCAGTTCATGTCATTGACGTCAATAGCCTGTCCCCAGCCAACCGGTTCTTCTTGTTTAACCGCCACCTCCGTGCCATTGACCTCCATGTTCCTGGATTCACTGGCCGGTATCCCCCCCTTTCGCCCCCCAGACCATGTATGGCCTTAATCGCTGTTCAATCTTCCCATTGGTCCCCTCTCCCAAACCCCCCTGCCTACTTCATACATAAACTAGCGCTTTTCACTTCCCAATCATTGCAGCTACTGCTCTCTGTATTCGCAACGCAATTCAACTGCCCTTAAGATGGAGGCCATATGTTCCTCCGAAACGTCGGTTAAAACCAAGAATACACGGCGCCAAATCCCAGAAGACGACCCTTCGTCATAGTCATCGCCGTGAAAACCTCAAAATTTACATACTTAGAACAGTTCTTTCCAAATTGACCTCTTTTGCTTCATTTAAACGGTAAAACTGGTTTTAAAATTGGAAATGCATTGCTATTATTTCCATCCGAACTCCATAAAAGAAATGATTGAAGCCCTAAACTATAATCCGGAAGGTCGCGGGTTCGATTCCCAATGAGATCATTCCATTTTTATGTAACTAATCCTTCCAGCCGTAGTACGGCCCTGGGGTTGACTCAGCCTCTGACAGAAATGAGTACCAGGACTCTTCCTGCGAGTAAAGGGAGGCCGGTGCGTAAGGCTGACAACCTCACCGCCATAAATGAGCCGATTGTTTAGAAAATGTGGGAGCCTCGACGTCTCACAACTCTATTGGCCTCCACGGCCCGTTACAGGCTTAGCTTTACCTTTTATCCTTAAAAGAAATGAATTACCTGTTGAATTCCTACGATTGATCAAAGGTACGTGTATCTCTTTACGAGATATGGTTCTGATGATGGCGTATAACACTCAGAATTGCTGAATTTTTTGACATTGTCTCTCGACCCGTGTTCTAAAAACACGAGACACAACTATTTGGAAACTGCACGTTACCGCCCTCAAATGAGAGGGAAGATAGCTATTCCGTTGGATCCATTAGAAAGGGCTAATCCCAATCACTGCACAACTTGTGCCAGTAAACTACGGCTTTATTGACACGAGGCCAGGCTTTGTCAGTGGGAGATAACAGGGAAAATTTCGGACAATTGACAAAGTTCAATGACCCAATAATTCCGAGTGTTTCTTTAGTGTTCAGTGAGGTAAAACTGTCCCTGAGCTTAATTAATTAAGCAGTACGCCATGAAGACGTATGGAGAAGTGGATGTATAGATCCATTTTTCTTGATCTCAACACTAGATGGAGGTGAGTGGTGAGCTTCACGTGCCGGCCGCTTCACCCCCAGGGAAAGAGTCCCCGGTATCCATTGGATAGGGAAATACGTGGACTCCAGGGCCAGTCTGGAAGACGCGGAAAAGAGAAAAATCTTGACCAAACAGAGACTCGAACTCTGTCTCCTCGGTTTTCCAGCCCGTAGGCAGTCGCTATACCGACTGAGCTATCCACGCTCCTATTCAGTGTTCAGTAAGAAGTGCGTAAGTCAAAGGAATAACCGAAAACGAGTAAATCAATAAAGGAATAAACACAGAAAAGAAGAAATAATTGAAAAAAGAGGCAATGAAAGAAGAAAACCAACAATTACTATTTTCTGGGACTTGTCGCCATCAAACAAAACAAAAAACAAACTCCGTAGCCTGCAGTCCGCAAGCGAACTATACAGACCGAGCTACCGCCGCTGGTCGGCGTAGTTTAGTGCTAACTTTTACGGATAGAGAGTGTCGCATGGTCAGCGCAACGAATCCCCACGGCCGTTAATTTAGGTTTTCTAGACCGGAGCCGCTATTTCCTTTAAATAGCTCCTCAGTCATCATCACGAGGCTCAGTGGACCCCGCTCCAGACCCACTACTTCTCAAAAAATCTGGTAGCGCCGGGAATCGAACCCGGATCTCTGGATCTGTCGCCAGAAACGCTGACCACTAGACCACAGAGGCGGTTGCGGGACTTGTCGCCATGCAGCCATTAAAGTACACCGAAGTTTTGGAGGAACCTCTCGCATCCACACTTGAGGTCGAAAGGAGGAATGAGAGAAAAGGTAAGTAGAAAAAGATCAGCTTGATATACATTCAACCGTGAAGATGGATTGAGTACACTCATGTGAAACACCAATGAACCTGTATACGGGTCTACACGGCTTCACGTTCCTGCAGATGGTACTCTTCATAGTCACCGCTGTGGGAACCTCTAATCCAGCACAAGTTGTTTTTTTTTATTGCTAGTGGGGTGGGACTAAGTCCGTTGTACTGCGGCCACTTCTGGCCTATTGTACCAGCCCCAGATGATAGGTGAGGGTGATTGTGGAGCTATTGGTGGAATGAAGATTGGCAGGGGAAACCTAAGTACTCGGAGAAAACCTGCCTTGTCCACCACAAATCCCACTTGACCAGACCCGGGATCGAACCCGGGCCGCCGCGGTGGGAAGCCAGCGACTAACCGCTTGAGCTATGGCGCGGGCCTCTTAGCACAAGATGTTGCTCGCCGCCATGTATAAACCTATCGTTCAAGTGAAACAACATCTGTATCCTTCAATGAAGTTTCACAGCATCGCGCCTTGCAACATACCGCCAGCTGTGTACACGAATTCCTTAAATCTTCCTAATGGCGCCCCCTGGAGGGTGTTTCGTGTGCTTACTGATGCTATGCATCTTACAAAACACATTAATGATATAGCGCTTGGAGGTGTGTTTCAACGCAACCTGTAGCATCAAGATGGCGGATTTAAATTCTCCTAGCACATTACCCTACACCCTTTCCAACTGCCAAAAAAGAGTAGGGTCGTGCGTATATGTATATTTAACATTTTTCTTCAGTTTTCTCGTAAGTCAGGTCTTCACTCGCGAGACACACTTTGCTTGGAAGATTTGAGGTTCTTACAGCGCTGGTTATGAGGAGTTCTGTCTTCTGGGATATGACGCCATGTAGCCCGCTGGAAGTCAACTGACATCTTCCTCGGAAACACTGGTGGGCTTTCAGCGGGCTACATGGCGTCATATTCTGGAACACAGAACTGTTAATTTTGCTTGTAATTCTTGTAACGGTGCTCTTAATAGCACAGATTATGTAGCTCACATTGGTATGATGCTTAGTGAATGCTATGTTGGAGAGAAAGTGGAAGGAAGATGTTGTGGCCTATTTAAATGTCTTCTTCTTTCTTTATTCCTGTTGCTCTCATTTGGAGCATGGGGTATTCGTGAAACGCTTCGTTTCTCTTTAGTTTCTTAATCTTAGACAGTAGGTAGGACTCCTTGGACGGGGTATCAGTTCGTCGCAAAGCCGCTACCTAACACAAACACAAAATAAACGCACACAGACATCCATGTCTTGAGTGGGATTCGAACCTATGATACTAGTGTTCGAGAGAGCGAAGACATCAATGTTCTATATTTGAATTCGCCTGGATTACCTGAGTAAAATCCCGAGAACGCCAGTATACTGTGTCCAAGTTGAAAATCAATTCGTGTACATCGCAAATATGGGTCTAGAACGTTACGGCTGTGCTAATCTTTTCGGTGTGCATTTCTCTCCTGTATTTTTGGGAAAAAATACAAACTGAGGGACTAGACAAATATCAATACCAAAAATGAAAACTTTACATAAAAACACTATTTGTCTATCCGAAATAATTTAGAGTGATCAGTAAATAAAGTATTAAAATACTTAAATGTGCATCGTAAGCTTCTTAGCAAATTTTCTAGCTGTACCTCCTTGGAAAATTTACTGCCTTGAAAAATTCCTTAAGTTTTCCATGATTGTAACAGACAAGCTTCGCAATCCGACGTCTGTTCAACAATAAGCAAGAATGCATTTTGCAAATATCGGCCATTTCAAACATCGCTGTGCCTCCAGGCTTCCGAATCAATACACTATTCCAGCAGATGATGAATATTTTAGTAACATCCACTGCAACAAACAACTAAAAGAAATTACTCACCTCTAGTACAAATATTATGTTTTTGGACATCGCCCTCTCTTTATCCAAAAACCGTCCTGATTAGTTTTCAAAACACAACGTTTCGGAGACTGGATTCTGTCTCCGTCTTCAGGTAAAACCTACACAGTTGGGCCCAATCGATGGAGCTAGGCTCTATCTCTAGAGATAGACGGAGGCAGAATCCAGTCTTCTAAACATCGTGTTTTGAAAAATAAACAGGACGGTTTTTAGAGATAGACAAGACGATGGATAATATCCAAAAACATAATATTTGTACTAATGCACCATCGTTACATACTTTTAGATCTTATTTACTCACCTCTGGCCATCACAAAGGAACACTGACAGAAACAACCAAGAACGCATCTTCCGGTCACAAACATAGAAACGATGGCGGCCATGGAACGGGAGTAATTCAATAGAGTGCAGCACCTACGCAAAAATAGAACAATTAAGGGAAGAGCAATGAATGATCTCTAGGCTACGTCACAGAATTATATCTAGGTATTATTAGCCTGTACACATGGGGGATTACTTCCTTGGAACTGGTCCGCCATTTTTCATATTCTCTAATGTTACCGTGTGAGGTTATGGTGCACACTAAACAACATCGTGCAAGATAAATTCGTAAGTTGGTTCAGAATGAATAAACGGATTCTGTATAAGAACCCGAAATTCAGTAGTGGATTTGCATTGATTCTAGGTACATGTAATTTTATTTTAATGGCTCAACCGGAACGAATTAATCGCCAAACATCAATCGACAAACACAGAGGGATAAAAATGATCAAATAATCAACGAGATCATTCGAAAGACTGACAGAACTTTGTTTTGTTGGATAAGTTTGTAGCATAAATTTCTACCTCCTTTTCTATCCTAGTTCCAAGCATGTGCGTGCTTTATTACAATTTTTACTCTATATTTTCTTATTATCTCCCGACGAATTAGCCTGGTCTCAGGTTATTAAATAGCTGTGTGAATCTAACAGGAGTTGTCCAGTGATTGAGATTAGTTCTTTCTAAGGAGCCCAGTTGAGTAGGCGTCTTCCCTCACTCACCTGAGGACGGAAACAGACCCAGTTTCCGAAACGTAGTGTTTTCTATTTTCTAGAACACCGGGCGATGGGAAAAGTCCAAAAACCCACTAATTCTATTGACAGAACAGTTTGAAGCTTTGAATGGCTTAAATGACATGTCGAATATCATGGGACTTCACTTCCGCCCCTGAATAAAAATATTTGTCTTCCTGGGTTCAGATTCAATTCTGTAATCTCCAGGCCTGAAGCTACAGGTTACATCCAGTGCGAGATCTAGGGTTCGAGGGTGTTCATAGTGAGAAGCAGGCGTCGACAGCGCGGACATGCCAAGGATTTCCCCACCCCTTCCTCGATTACAAATATCGAATTTCACAAAATAAATATTAATACCAAAAATATTAGAACTATTTAAAACCATTTGCTTCTGTCCTGAATACGGAAGCACATTTTCTGGCTGCCCCCCCCCATCTTGGAGGGGGCGCAGAATTATGGAAATTCCCATATCGTGAAATAAATCCTTCAGTATTAAATATACCAGCCAAATCGGATCAAGCGGTAACGCTTCTGACTTGTATTCTGGAGAGCTAAGGTTCGAATCTCACTAACTTGAGTGAGGTTTTTCGTGGTCTTCCAAAGTTCCTTCAGGTGAATGTCAGAATGGTGCCTTAAAATAGACGGTCACTTCGTTCACATCCTTTCAAATAAATTATTCATTAATCATTGCATCACTCGAGGCCATGCAGTCTTGTGTTAATGACAGAGTCCTTAAATTAGAAATAAAAATAAGAAGTCCCGGGAAGAACAAATAGCCCACTTTCATATGATACGACACGTACGGCATAGAAAACGACGCGTCAAACAATTCTTCTATTGTTAAGTGTGAATTCGTTGCCGCCGTAAATTTTTACCGAGCCGTTGCCTGGCAACGATAAGAGGGATGCACATACAGACGCACAGACTGATGGGAGGGATGTATGAAGTACTCCGTTGGGATGGGTTCAGGTACCGTGATATACATACCAAGTTTCATAAAGATCAGGTCAGGAATTCAAAAGTTGACAGGAGGGATACAAGGACACACAGACAGCATAATGATCCCATAAACCTACTTTTACTTTTTTTTTTCAAAATAACGAAAGTAAACTAATTAATATGTGAAGTCGCTGTATTTTTAAAATATATCCACCGATTCGCAGCTCACTGCCGTGGTGTGAGATGATAGGAGAGTAACCAATAGGAGTCTCGTTCTGGAAGTACCAAGTTCAAATTCTGTATGGGACAGCAGTTATCCTAATTGCGGGTTCCGTAACTTGATGTGGAGTCTTGAGGAAAATACGCGAGTTTAGGGGGCTGAAGGCTATGCAGAGTTCTTGGAATTACTTAGAACATGAAAACTAGCTCGCGTTACATCACTATGACACAAAACAACCAAGGCTATGCAGATATTCGATATATTTCTTTACTAATTAACCTGCTAACTTGTAGCAGCAGAACTAAAATGTTCAACACTGCTAGTACCAGAGCCCGTCATTGGATACGATCCTGAGCCAGTTCCATCTAATCCACATCCTTACAACAAATTTCCCTAAGAGTCATTTTTATTTTTTATATTTATTGCTAGTGGGGTGGGACTAAGTCCTTTGTACTGCGGCCACTTCTGGCCTATTGTACCAGACCCAGATGATAGGTGAGGGTGATTTTGCTCTAAAATTCACGAACCTCTTTTATACTGAATCTAACGAAAGCAGTCAGCAGAAAATTAATTTAAGTAACGACAAGTGAGTGCAGTTCTTTTTATACGGACTTATGTAAATTATTAATTTGTTATTAGGCTCCAATAAATATATAAAATTGAGTTGTATCATTATTGAATCAAACCCTTCAACTGTTTAATGAGAAGCGGCGCCACGCAATGTTAAATTAGAAACCTCCCCTTTGGGATAGCGATTATTATTTTCATGTACATTTCGCCACGTCCAATTTGTTTTAATGGAATTTAAAAAGAATCGAATTCAACACACAGTACTGTATCACGATTTTTCAAAGGACAGGACACAACCCTGCCCCCTCCGCATCCACAATATATAGAGACCCATTTTCAGAATACGAGACATGACATGGGAACCAATCTCACTTATAGCTTATATTATATTGTGACATGACGCATGAAAACCGGAAAATCGAAGCCGAAGCGAGACGTCCATTGCTAGACAACGGCTCGGTAACCATGTTCCCGTTACAAGAAACAGCAGGGAATACATCGTTGCCTAGGTAGCAAGTGTAAACACGTTCCCATGACGTGTACAAAAACAACATTTACTATGGATACGCAAAAACAGAACTCTTGAAGGAGGTGTATTCTATCCCAGCCGCCTGATGATTGTCAAGTGGTCGAAACATGCAGTGTGATTAACATAATAAACTGGTTGATTTATTTGGTTTCATTTAATATTGTAACAGATTTGATCAACGCGTTACAAGCCAACAGCTCTGTAAGCATGATCCAACACGCAACAATGGATGAGGCTGTGTGTTCTATGTCGTCCGCGCCGAGCAGCAGTGGAACAATGGGATTATGCAACCCGTTTCTAAGCAACGGCTTGGTAAACACACTTCCGCGTAAGAGGTGCCGTCATCAACAATAGAGACGTTGTTTTCCTTGGGGTCTGTGCAGAATGTTTATAAGAAAAATAAATGCAGTGACAGAATTTTTTTTATTGTTAGTGGAGTGGGACTAAGTCCCTTGCACTGCGGCCACTTCTGGCCTATTGTACCAGCCCCAGATGACAGGTGAGGGTGATTGTGGAGCAATTGGTGGAATGAAGATTGGCAGGGGAAACCGAAGTACTCGGAGAAAACCTGCCCCAGCGCCACTTTGTCCACCACAATCCCACTTGACCAGACCCGGGATCGAACCCGGGCCTCCGCGGTGGGAAGACAGCGACTAAACGCTTGAGCTATGGCGCGGCCAAAAATCCTACTGGTTTTGAACCAGGGACCTTCTGAACACTACGCTGATGTCTTACCCCTACACCACCAGCACCACTCATTGATAAAATTTGTTCAGGGGCAGTTACGAGTCAGTCATAAGCTGGAGGAGTGCAGAAGAATTTTAGTTCCGAAGTTCCAGAGCGATTGAAGACGAAATAGCAAAAAAGACTTCATAGTAATTTGAAGTGCTAGTTTCTGTGTTGAGATCCGTTGCCAGGAGAGGACAAGTGAAGACGAACGATCCTAGTGCGTGTGCAACAATGAAGTTAAAATTGTGTAAATCAGCGATAGCGCTGTATTCAATTGTGATTAAGAGAACTTGTAACCAAGATGCTAATAAGTACAATCATCCGAACTAGAACCCGTTATTTGCGTCACGCGTACCACCCTACAATCATTTGGTAAACGAGGAGGTGCCGTAATGATTTAATATTATATTTGTTCACGAGAGTTATCTGAAGTGAGGGTAAGCCACTGCATGGTGGGGAAGGACTGGCTTTCCAGGAATCCAGTAGAACATCAATATTGGGTTTCGGGTGGAAATTTAGCGGATCTGCAGCGAATGACGTACGTAATGAAAGAGCCCTTCTACTTGAGACCACTGAAATGCACGAAAGCTAAAGGACAACTCAGCACCTAACAGACAAACTCTGTAGACTCAAGGTTGTACTCATACAATTCATCTTATTTCTTTCGGTTGGCCAGTTACACCAGCCACATATGGCCGAATGTTTTTATTTATTTATTAAAGCACATGACAGAAAATTACTTCGCAAAATGCTTTATATTAGCTTAGGAGCTACATAGGCGTTGTGTGCTAGCGTTCACATGAGACATTTTACTATACTACCGCAGTCAGTAAGTTCATGGAATGGCCGCAAAGCGTCATACGGGAATTTACTGCCAATATGTTTCAGCAATGTTTTCGACAGCTATATCAACGTTGGCAGACTTGCATAGCGGCCAACGGCAACTATTTTGAGGGCCGATGTGGATCTGTGTAAGTGTATGTGAATACCTTGTAATATGATGCGATAAAACCAGATTCCACGAACTTAATGACTCCACCAGGTATATACAGCGTGTTCCAGGAGAAAAGGTCAATATTCTCGGTCATAGCATCAGTAGTTCTAAGTAAAAAAACTGTATATGTTCATGTGTCCCACTCCGAACGGTTTCCGGGATAGAGCTATTTCACTGTACACACGAGCAACACGCTGTCCTCACACGAGCTGCAAAATGCATTAATGTTGACGGTGGAATTTTCGGAAATGTATTATTCTAGGTAAATTGTACCAATTTTGTCATTTGAACAATAAATACCGGTATTATAAACAGTACGCAATATATCTTTCTTATGAACAGTTGTGGAACTGTACAAGGGAACAACTCTTATCTCAGAAACCGTTCGGAAGAGGACACATCATCATCAGTAATCTGTCAAGACGACAGGTCCACAGTCTCTTTCAAAATAATTCCTCCACTTAATGCGATCTAGAGCTTTCTCCTTCAAATGACAGTATCCTCTTCTGTCCCAAGGTCATCCAGCATCTTCTTACGTCTTCTTCCTCGTCTTCTTGTCACTTCTATCCGCCCCTCTATCTTTCCTTCGATAGCTTCTTTTAGAAGGCAGTTTCTGCGTAAAACATGACCAATCCAATTAGCCTTCCGTTTTCTTATTTCATGTAGGATATTCCTCTGCTCACTGACTCTAATTAACACTTCTTCATTTCTCACATAATCGGTCCAACTGATCTTCTCCATTCTTCTCCAACACCACATTTCGAAACTTTCCAGATGTTTCTGATCTACTGCCCTAAGTGTCCATGTTTCAGCCCCATACAGAGCTATGCTCCAAATGTAGCATTTCACTAGTTTCTTCCTCAAATTTAAGTCCAATTTGCTGGTAAAAAGATTCTTCTTCTTGCTAAATGCAGCTTTTGCCATGGCAATCCTGGATTTAATTTCACAAGTACACCTTCCATCATCTGTTAACAAGAAGAGGACACATGTGCATATATATTTTATTTCTTAGACTGACCGATAGTATGACCTCCATGAATATCGACCGTTTCTCCCTGGGATACCATATATATATATAATTCGTCATGCATCGAACGTCGCGGTAAAATGGTTACGACTCAAGCTCCGTATTCCGGATGTCTCGTGTTCAAATTTTGGCCAGCAAACCGGATAAATTGACAGAGGCTTTTCGTTATTTGCCTCATTTCTTTGAAGAAAAAGCAAGGATAATACGTCATATGATAAGCTTACATTCTGAGAGCTGCAGACACCATGAAAAATATACTAATGCAGTGTATAATTTGATATAAACTGCATTCTCTCGGTTACTTTAAGAGCTGACAGTAGCTACAACATATGACGTCATTGTAGAATAGACGAAAAATGAAATGAAAGGGTTAGGATGGGAATGTTCGTAGCCTAATCGAGATAATAATCCCCCCCTCCTAAATCTCAGTCAGTACAGTTGGTGTTCTGAACGAGATATGAGCCGAGGACCTTTAGAATACAATATACTGAGTTATCGCTACGCCAAGCTGCTCGGACAGAATGTATTCTTCATGCAGCCATTTTGTGATGGGCCCAAATTAGAGTATAAATTAGAGGTTCATGGACAGAATAACCTGTAACATTATTGTTGTAGCAATAATGACAACATTTCCTCTGCTTACCTGCCACAACTATGAACACGATGTCGTTTATCCCAACCTGCAAAGAAAACAGAGAGATTAATTGTTAAACAAGAGAAAATATCCATTTTTTAACACAATACAATATACTCCACGAACATGAGTTATTGAGAAGCCACCAGTCGCTCAGCTACTCAAGAATTTCCCAAAATTTGATGGAGCTCGAAGCTTCGTTACCGTGTTCACAAGAGCCTGCCAAGTGTCACTGTACTAAGCCGGATAAATCCAGTTCATACCACACCATCTTACTGCACTAAATTCCATTTTTTATTGTTACTCGTATTTTCCCACTTTCGTCTACGTTTTGCTATTGGTTTCCTTCTTTCTGTTTTTCCAACCTAAATTCTGTATGCATTAATCTTCTCTCTCATGCATACTACATGCCTTGCCCTTATCATCAACCTTGAAGTGGCCATTATAATAATATTTGTCGAAAAGTAACTGTTATAAAGCCCAGCCTTATGCAAGTTTCTCCAGCCTCCTGTTATTGCATCCCTCTTGGGTCCAAGTATTCTCCATAACATCCTGTTCTCGAACACATTCAGATTAACACAAGATATCCAGAGTAAAGTAATTAGACATGTTCTAGAAGGTAAGCACAATATTAATATAAAAAGTTCTTGGAAAAGAACGGCAGTAAATAGAGCTTAAAATAATTAACAGAATTAAGAAAGAACACATCCTGTTGCACCGATTAGGCTGGCCTTCGACAAAACTGAAGAAAAACCGCGGCATGGACGAGTTTCTTGAGAACCAGATTGCATCTGTCCCTCTTAACAGACCGTGGAAGACCAGGTTGTGACGCGTCGGGGCTCCCACATTTTCTAGACAATCGGATCACAGATGGCTGTGAGGTTGTCGTCCTTAGGCGCCCCACCCTTTACCCCTAGAAAGATTCCTGATACTCATTTCTGTTAGAGACTGAGCCGACCCCAGGGCCATATTGCGGCTGGAAGGTTTAATGTCAATTGAAAAATCTAATCATCTCATCGGGAATCCAACCCGCAACCTTTCGGCTTATAACATAGTGCCTCAGCCACTCACGCTACCGCGTGCCCCACCGGACTGTGTGTACAAGGCAGATAGAAGAAGGAAATGACATTAATTAACACGAGAATAAGCAAATGTCAAAATAGGTGACCGAGTAAAGTATTTCAAGTAGTAACACTGTTTCCCTCTCACAAGTTTCAGTACAAGTACTTGTATATTGTTCCAGTGACTTCATTCTAATTTCAGTGTCCACTACCAATTGCCAAAGTAGCACTTGAGGGAAATAATCAACAAGAGTCCAAGAGTGTCTTGTGCGACATTCATAGTAGGCCATGACATAGCTCTTGAAAGTTCGTGGAGCTTTCCCGGCGGAGTATTAAAGCGAACTCTCGTTGTAAATCGTCCCTTTTCTTTGTTCGAAGTGTCTACAGTTCAGTCTGAAGGATAAGCTAAATCCACTTCCTGACAACTGTGAAGCCTGTAATTCGCGAAGGCAGAGACATCTCTCGAGCTCCTCGTTCTGTACACGCATGTACCGTCCATACGCTCTACCAATTACCATACTTCATACTTCCTGCAGGCAACCTCCCGTAACAACACACCTGCGTCAGTGTGTATGTCAGAGGTATGTTGGAAACAGGGTCCATGAAGCACTGCCGTTCCCACAGCAGATTGGAATATGAGACAGAAAGTTGGCTCTACTTTTATAAAAACAAGAGAAAAGGAACAGAAATAAAAGTAACGAAGGAAAACTCTAAAAAGAGACATAAATAAGGAAAGGGAATTGAAACGAAGAGGCAGGGAATACAGAGAGGTAATGGCCAAGAGATGGAGTAGCGGAGTTCAATTCCCAGCAGAGTAAAGTTTTTAATGAAGTTTACTGTCTTCCGGGCCGGCCACAGTGGCCGCGTGATCTAAGGTAGGAAATGTCTTCGCCATCTCGAACGCTGGGATCGTGGATTCAAATCCCACTCAAGGCATGCCTGTCTGTCTGTCTGTCTGCATTTATTCTGTTTGTGTTTTCTCGTGTAGGTAGCAGCTTTGGGTTGGGCTGATCCCCCGTCCAAGGAGTNTCACAGTGGCCGCGTGGTCTAAGGTAGGAAATGTCTTCGCCATCTCGAACCCTGGGATCGTGGATTCAAATCTCACTCAAGGCATGCCTGTCTGTCTGTGTGTCTGTCTGCGTTTATTCTGTTTGTGTTGTCTTGTGTAGGTAGCAGCTTTCGGTTGGGCTGATCCCCCGTCCAAGGAGTGCTACCTACTGTCTCAGATTAAGAAACTGAAGTGAAACAACGCGTTTCACAGATGCCTTATGCTTATGGGAGCAACAGGAGTAGGTACGTAGGTAGATAGATAGACAGATAGATGAATAGACAGACAGATAGATACATATATACATAAATGTGACGCGGTGCACAGTTTGTGGGTTGTGTTTATGGCGTATTTTTTTCCCTCTCTCTAGTAAAATTAAGTCCAGTGGGCGGCGTAGAGAGACCATAGTTGGCCGACTCGACGAGCTTTCAGTAGCCGCTTCATCGGACCCGTCACTGTAAGAGATGTCCTGTACTAGAGACTTCCGTCTGTTCTGGCACATTCTGTATTTGTCATCGCCAAGTGGTTCGAGAGCCCAGACAACATGATCACGTGAGAGCTATCTCATCACGATGGGTCTCTGAACAATACTAGAGAGATTCCTCGTCAGACCTGCTCTCTGCTGAACAAGACTTCATTACATTTCACATAACTAACTCCGCGAAGCAGAAACATCCTCGGGGCGCCAATAATCACAGTATCCTGCTCCATATGGAAACCAAAAATTGTTTAAAACAATCACCAATGGTCCCTGTCCCAAGTCCACACATGCAAACCCAATTCTTTTTTGACGTATAATTCAGTTTCCTCTACCCAAAATACTCAGATGAACTGAATTATAGATACAATTACATTATAACTACATTATAACAAAAGGACTGTACACGTAACTACATCTCTTGTTCAATATACAAACTACGAATATGTCGACTTTCGTAAGATTTGAGGTTTTCACGGCGGTGACTATGAAGAAAGCAGACTTCTGGGATGTGGCACCGCGTAGATGTGGTGTTAACCGACGCTTGCGGATTTCTAATTTTTCCTTCTACCCTGAAGATTGAGGCGATACATTCCTCCGAAACGTCGGTTAACACCACATCTACACGGTGCCACATCCCAGAAGACTGCTTTCTTCATATCGACTTTCATTCGGTCACGTTTCGCAGTTGGCAAAACACAACAGAACACGCACAGATGTCTAGCAGCCGTCAAAATAAGCTGCTGAGTTAAAATTTTCACGCGTATCAGTGACTGCAGTCTGGGTTTGGGTTGGTAATTGGATTTATTGAACACTCAGCTATGGTAACTACAAGTTAGAGCACACACTTAATTCTTCTCAGTCTGTTGTGTGTTCATCGGTTTTCTGGTAACGACATCTAACATTGTCCTCTGCTTCCGTGCGACTCTTCCACCACTGTCGACTCTCAAGTCAACTCGACTCCACTCCACTAACTCACTCAATCCACTCCACTCAACTGCACTAACTACACTGCACTGTTAAAACTGCACTACACTACACTATACTCCACTCCACTGCACTGCACTGCACTAACTGTAATCCACTGCACTGCACTAACTGTACTCCACTGTACTGCACTCCACTAACTGTAATCCACTCCACTGCACTTCACTAATTGTAGCCCGCTACACTGCACTGCACTACACTAACTGTAATCCACTGCACTGCACTAACTACACTCAACTGCACTGCACTAACTGTACTCCACTGTACTGTACTGCACTGCACTAACTGTAATCCATTCCACTGCACTTCACTAATTGTAGCCCGCTACACTCCACTGCACTACACCAACTGTAATCCACTGCACGGCACTGCACTAACTACACTCAACTGCACTGCACTAACTGCATTCAAGTACACTGCACTAACTGAATTCACTTCGGTCAGTCGAGTCATATAGCCACGGAGCGGATCCACAGAGAACGCCGCTTGCAGCCCCTCTTCTGTCGTTGCGTGACGTCACCGCGGACGGGCGTGTTCCTTTGTTGCATGTGTACGGACCGTTATCTAACGACGGGTCTATATGCTACAATATCATGCATTCTTCGAGTTATTTCTAGGTTTACCAAATTGTTTCTCCCCGACTTAGATGCCCCTGAAGGCAAGCACAGACTGTTAACGCGACGCTAACCCGCGGCACTATATAATATTGTTAGGTTTAAGACTCCCTTATCCGTCTGTTTTAACTGTGATACGCCAGAGGCCATACTGAACATTTACAGGGAATTTTCTCAGCAAAAGCTAGAGAATTTACACCAGTAAAACGCCTCGTTCAGACTTCCTTTTTATTCGTTTTTTTTTCTTTAAGTTAGCGGTGTCGTTTCCGCGTCTCGAATTAAAGATCAAACAGACAGACGGACGTCATTCGAAACCTCTAACAGAACGAACGAAAATTAAAAGCAAGCGAAGAAACAAAAGCCGGCGTCATTACAGTGAAAGCAAATCCTTTGATCGTTCTAATACGTAGAATGACTTTACCATTTGATTCAGCTTTTCACCTACGGTCTGCAAATCACCGCAAGATAAACAGAAGTTTTAATTAATAGGGGGTGTAACGAATCATTTGCGCCCATTCTGGGCTCAAAGACGAAGAAGGCTGAAGAGCACTTCATAATAGTTAGCTTTGTGCATAATCTGGATCACAGCGAAGAGCTACCATAACGTGCGGTTGGCACGCCTGATGATCTGATCCGTGTCTTAGTGGTATTTTCATTTCCTGTTCCGGATATAATTAATTGCTATGAGTGAGCTGAGATTACAGTGATATGCACACAGCATAATCAATAAGGGTCGCATTTTGTAATTTACACGTCTCATATTAATGTAGGTGATGTGTATATAAAAGTTTGTACCTCGTACATAAATAGGATATTTTTCAGGCAGTCAGGCTTCGTATTTTCGCCAAATGGCCTTGGGTTCAGTCCTTTGTGACAGTATATAAGCTTCGTGGTGAATTATATTGTCACGTGTATTAGTGTGAGTATAGACGTATAGACGTGGTTTGGATTGGTAACTGGATTTACTGAACACTTACAGATCGTGACTACAAGTAACTACAGCGCTATCGCTAATTCACACGCTCTACGATTCACTACAGCACGTTCTAAGTCTGTTAAGTCTGTTGTTTATTTACCAGTCGTTGCTTCGCAAAGGCTTCCAGCGGCGGACTATTCCTTTACTCTGGGTTTCCGAACTATCCCTGTGCCTCCGTCACAAGCGTTTAACAGCAACGGCTCCCGACTGAACTGCAGCTGTCCTCTAATTGACTTCTCGCGAACCAACTCATGTTACTCCACTGCACTCACTAAATGAACTGATTCCGGTCGGTCGAGTTATATAGCTTCGGAGCGGACCAACAGAGAACATCGCTTGCAACACCTCTTTTATTTTTGCGTGACGTTACCGCGCACGTGACACGTTCTTCTGCTGCGTATGTATGGGCCATTACCTAGCAACGGGTTTACATGCTACAATATTTTATCGGTGAAGGGTTTCCTTTCATCTCTGGTAACTGACTAATGCTCCATCCCTAGTATCACTGACACCCGAGATAGCCCTGATCAGGAAGCACATCATCATATCCTCGGTCTTTAAGTATCAGGACTTCATCTCTGATAAGGTGCTTGGTTAATTACAGGAAGAGGAAGTTAGTTTTAGCGGCCTCCGTAGTCTAGGGGTAACGTTCCCACCTCATGACTCAAGGTACGCGGGTTCAAACCCGGCGGAGGTCGTGGAATTTTTAAGGGAGGAAAAATTCAGGGAACAAATCCTCCGGGAGGGACTTTAAGCCGTGGGTCCCGTGTCGT
>NW_019726223.1:1303309-1335670 GCF_002891405.2 Cryptotermes secundus
GCTTAAATTTCGGCCCTGAAGTTAGAGGCAGTACATTCTTCAGAAAGGTCGGCGAACTTCCACAGGATTATATATGGTCACTTCCCAGAAGGTAGCATTATTTACGTTCATTATCGCATTCACAACAGCCCTCCACCGATCCTTATCTTGATCCAGATATAGAAGGTGCACAACCAGCCATCCTATTTTGGTGTTACAAAAAACACTAAATTGAGGAATTAAAAAGTAGAGCTAAATGGGTTTATTAAAAAGTAGGTTTCTTATAAACATATAAAACTTAATAAATGGAATGAAATGTATTGCGTCATGACGCCATGAGTTAGTTGTTGTCAGCAGAATTGAGATGGCAGTCGAAAGGAATTAGGCTGTGCAAAGATGACTTCATAATGAGCTGCAGTTACAGCGAAACTCTTATGAATCCGTTGCCAGGATACGACTAGTGAAGACTGATGACACTAGTGTGGATAACAGTGAACTGAACAGTGTGGAAATAGCGATATCGCTGTAATTTCCTGCAGTCCCTAGTGGTGTGTATAAGGCGTCAATAACTCAAATCATCCAATCCATACCCAGTCTACACGTATAACTCACTCACCCCTTGTACGTGACAGTATTTGGTACAATTTTGGCTCTTAGTTTCCTGTTCTGAAAAACAAACAAACCGAAGTAATACGAAGAAAATGCTCCTCATTTCGCTTCGCGTTACTTTTTGCCGTACCTTGACTGTCCCGCTCTGCTCAGTAGTGACATCTATTAATATCTACCCGCACTTAGTGGTGACATGAGGTAACCGGGAGAGTGAGCTGGGGTAGACTGCTCGGTCAGCCGACTAAAGCCTTCAAGAGACTTGTCCCTCAATACAAACGGGAATAAATGTGACAAGACTTAAGCGAAAATAACTGCATGACAGATATAAGTGCATCTTGTCGAAATACTATATGAAAACTACCTGCGACAGCTTCACAATGACATACCTTACTGAACTTACTGAACTACTGCTTATTTATCATAGATATAAATATTGTGAAATGTGAAATGTTTTAAATATTTGGGTAGCTTGTTAACAGATGATGGAAGGTGTACTTGTGAAATTAAATCCAGGATTGCCATGGCAAAAGCTGCATTTAGCAAGAAGAAGAATCTTTTTACCAGCAAATTGGACTTAAATTTGAGGAAGAAACTAGTGAAATGCTACATTTGGAGCATAGCTCTGTATGNTCATAGATATAAAAATTGTAGACGCTACAGATTTCAAAATGCAGAGTCGGAAATGATTCCGCACTGTAAGTTGGCGTTATGTTTATTCGCGTTAGGCGCTACGAAGACACGTAGAAGAATGGGAGCATAGTTCCACATACGTATACTTTAATCTCGGAACTGGATGGAAGTGAGAGACCAGTTTCACGTCATGCGCACTTTATCGCCCGTCCAATAATTTCAGAGATTATGCGTGCGAATAGAGAGAAATGACATCGCCATTATGCTTTATTTTGTTTCTAGAAAGACTTCATAAACAGCAACCTTGCTTGAACTAAAAATTTTCTATTTAAAAAAATTAATTTATGAGCATCCTATAACTTTGAATGTATAGTTTATATTTTATAACACAACCCTATGACACGTTTCTTTCTGATCAGACTCTCCTTCTTTTTATCGACTTACGAAAATGTGCCCTGCAAACAAATGCGAATCGTTATACAAGATAAAAGAATAAGGAACGCGACTGTAGCCAACTTATGAATAAACTACATGCTCCATACTGCTTCTGAGAGAACTCCTACGATTGTTCATAATATTTCCTTGTGAGTGATCTCATAACACTGTTGTTACATCATACACTCTCCGGAAAGCGGGGGCAGGAGATACCATTGCCTCGTGGAGACAAGAAACAAATGATTTCTTTGTGGCCCTTACTAAATGACAAAAGAATCGTCATGGAATGTTATCAAGAAGTTACTACTGCAGTGGCGACGGTAACAATGTCGTCAGAATACAAGTTACTGGGCTCTGATATGTTATCACACGTCTTTGAATTCCGTTCGAATAAATCGTGGGTGAATTTTTCCTCTTCATGGAAAACGTTAATATCACTCAAAATGTTGTATGACATTTAGACACATTTCTAGGCAACGCCCGAAATACGCGCACACAACAATAGAACCAGTGTCGCAAGAGGGGTTTTCTATGTTGTTGGCATATATCCACTGCTAGGAAACGGGCCAATAAACAGCTTCCCGCGGAGACAGATTCTCGGTAAATGGCATATTGTTAGGTAAATGGTCAATAAACATGCGTTCTACGACAACAGAAGAAAAGTGTTTTCCGTGGGGTCCGTTCCGAGGGTTTCCTTAAAGACAATCGACGCTACAAACGTCAGTCGTAGAACGAGAACGAAAATGAAACGAGTCCTCGGCAGTCAAGGTTTCGGCTGAAGACTTATTGTGAGCCGCTGTAAATTGATGGTGATTAAGAGAGATTTGGAAAGAAGGCGTCAATATATCCAATCAACTCTGGGTTTTAGTCCGCAACGCAAAATAACTATATCGACAGAGCGACCGCCGCTTGTCGGCGAAGTTAGTTCCAACTTCAGCGGATAGAGAGTGTCGCATGGTCAGCGCAACGAATCCCCACGGCCGTTAATTTCGGTTTTTCTAGACCGGAGCCGCTATTTCCTTGAAATAACTCCTCAATTATCCTCACGAGGCTGAGTGGACTCCGTTCCAGACCCACTACTTCTCAGAAAATCTGGTAGCGCCAGGAATCGAACCCGGGCCCATGGATATGTAGCCAGGAACTCTGACCACTAGACCACAGAGGCTAAAACCCGATATTATTAGCCACGGGACCCCAGACACCTGACATTTTGGTGTCAGTAGGCAAACTTAAGAACGAAAGCTCCTGTGTGTTCAACGAGATCACTTGTGCGGCGTTTTTTGTTCCCATCGTTTGCTGAAAATAGAATCTATTAACTTTCTAACGATGATGCATTAATCTACAACATTATATGATGATATACCCTCAAAGATATTGTCATGTGTTGGGGGGCTTATGACTATTAGAGGGTGTACGAATTGGATGATTGGATTCACTGCCCACTTTACACACTCAATTCGTAACTACAAGTAATAAGCGATATCGCTGATCTATATACTTTACAGTTCACCGTTACACACACACACACAAGGTTTCTCAGTTTTCACTAGTCATATCCTGGTAACGGATTTCAACACAATAATTATACCAGTCTCACTGTAATTGCAGCACACATGAAGTGTGAAATGTAAAAGCAGCTATTGCGAGCAGCACGGGAAGCAACCTATGCATATCATACTGCAGTGCATAACCACAGCTTCAAATCCATGGACTGCACAACCACTTTCATGAGGAAACTTTTCAAAGATAAATTTACATGTTCACAAACAAAATACAGAGTAATAATCACCAATGTTATTGTGCCATTTGCAACAAACCAGATTCTTCATCAGCTAAAAGAAGCTTGTTTCATTTCTGCATTCATTGACTCATCTAACCACCTGGACAAAAGGTTAGTGCCCCTGACTGTTAGATATTTTCACACAGAAAAAGATGTGGTGGTTAACATGCTAGAGTTTGTTAATTTAGGTGGTGAAACTCCAGATCTGCTGCTTCCTTATGTATTAGAAGTGTTACAGAAATTAGATCTCCTTGAAAAAGTTATTGCAATATCAGCAGATAATACCAATATAAACTTTGGTGGCAAGAAGAGGAAATGGAAGAATAATCTGTACCACAAACTGCAGGCAAAAACATCAAACAACTTGATTGGTATTGGTTGTCCTGCACATGTGGTGCAGACTGCTGCAGACTGCTTACCTATTGAGCTTCAGTTAATAACTAACAAGATTTACCAGTATTTCCACATCTATTCTGTACAAGTTGAGGAACTGAAATCATTTTGTGAATTCACTGAAACGGAGTATATAACTGATTTGGGTCATAGCAATACAAGATGGCTCTCCCTCTTAGCAGCAGTACAGAGAATTATTGATATTTCTTCCCCTGTACTGAAATCTTATTTCCTTTCCCTTGAGAAATATCCACTCAGCCTTCAGAATTTCTTTGAAAACCCATTTTCATTGACCCTTTTACACTTCCTTGCCAGCCAATTAAAAACCTTTCATCAAATGTATTGAAAAGCAAGATGCCACAATAATTCAAGTGAAGAATGAAATTAGCAAATTGTTAGACAAGTTAAATTGTAGGAAAACAGAGATTTCTTACAACTGTTGTGAGAGATCAGCTGCAAGAACTAGAAAAAGAAAGACATACAACCATCGACAAGTTTAATAACTATGCAGAAAACTTCTATGATACATGCACTGAATTTATTCAGGAATGGTGTTTGCCGTTTCTTATGCCTCTTCAGTTTGTGAATTTGATCAGTTTGAAGGGAAAGGTGATTTGGAAGAGTGTACAAGGTAACTATGTTTACATGAAGACTGTGGTACCTGGTTTGTCACAGAATGAAGATAATTGTTTGCTGAGTTTTCATGGGTATAAAAATATTGTGAAAGCAAATTGGAAATGTGCAATGAAAAAACTGACCAAAATGTTACTGAAAACTAGCGTGAAACTTTGACACTGCCGAGATCTTATGCACAGATTGAGCATGTTTTCTCTGTAATAAATATATTGTGGTCAGATGAAAAAAAAAAAGGAATTAAAATAGAAACAGTGAGAGTCTTAACCATTGTGAAGACCTACTTTAAAGATTTCTCTTGTTTAGAGTTCTTTTCTCAAACATCAAAAGAAAAAGTGTTTCTGGAACAGGTTCACAAATTTAGTAAATATTCAGGTGAATCTGGGAATGCTTTCGCAGATTAAGATCTACATTTTTTGTATGATTTTTTTAACTGCTGTGTTTCTAAATTAATAATTTTGAGCTCATTTTTATATGTTTAAATTTCTCAGCGTTTAATATATAATTTAGTATTGATTTTTTGTTTTTATTAATTTTTATCGTGTCCCCTTCTTAACAAATGCCCTGGTTTTTAGGGGGGAAAATGGAAATATCCCTTTTTTTTAATAGTATGGGAACCTACGCTACATTAAAATTTTTCTGTATAGTAAATATATGCCTGTAGCAGGTCTGATGACACAGAAACTCAACAATGCGCCTCACTCCCCATCAAGAAGGCTGGGAACACAATTCCCCATACACTGTTTTGAAAGGTGCATAGAATTTCAGAAAGAGGATGAGGCCATGTTTGGGACACTGCGTAATCCAAAAGTAGATCTTGCGTGCCACCGGACAATACCGGATTTCTGTTACATCATGCCTAAAGCATCTCTGAGGTTGTGAGTACCGCACACTGTCACGTCATCATTATAAAATTATCAGATTAATTTTTCAACATGCGGTGGGAGGGATCTCGCTATACATGCGGGACTTTTCTTACGGAAGGCTACCTACTCACATGCAGGAGAAGGGGATTGCATATAGGAAGGAAGATCTAGACGTAAGTGGGAGGATAATATTAAAATAAATCTTAGAGAGATAGGATTGGATGTTATGGACTGAATCGATCTGGCTCAGGATAGGGACCAGCGGAGGGCTCTTGTAAAGAGTAATGAACCTTGGGGTTTTATAAAATGTTGGGGAATTCTTGAGTGGCTGGGCGACTGGCAGCATCTCAAAAGCGCTCAGTTCCTTGGAATTAGTCACTTAGTTAAGGCTGCCTACTCAAGGTAATAGGGTACACTCAAAGACGTTTTGGAAAAAAAAAATAACTGCGGGTTGTAAATCTTACATATGCGATGTTTCCCTTATTAAATTCAGATGTAATTTTCTAAATAACCAAAAGGTCTACAATTATGAAATTGGATTACACACGTAGTTAACGATTCTGTGCCTCTGCTGATTTTTATAGCCATTACTGATAAATGTAACTTTAATATTTGTTCCTCTAAAAAGTAATTTCTTTAAATAATCCAGATCCGACGGCAATAAAATTGCATGAACTGGATTTACAGCCTTTTCTTATAAGAAGTGGGGGTAGAAATAAGCATTTGAAGACGATCAGCAAAAAAAAAATGTAAAGACGATAAAAGCCAAAATCGTGCGGCAAGGACATTTGAAAAAAAAACGCAAACAGCAAATGGCCCAAGAATTGAGCCCCATCCTGGGTCAGTTCCGTCCATCTCCTCTCCTCATTAATTCCCTGATATTCCCCCTCTCACTCATCTGTCTCTAGAATAGCCATTTTCTCCAGCAATGTTCTGTAAGCCTGTTCATTTTCTATTTCCATGTAAACTACATGCCGAGCCCACAACACTATCCCAGATTTCGCTATCCTAGCGATAATATGAAACCTGTATATACCACGAAATCTCGCCCTGTGTAGGGACCTACAGATATCCTAAATTGCCAATGTATATAATCCGCCACACGAACATAATTTCCATATTAATCCTTTCAATCACAAAACAGAAATATAACATTAAACAACTTTCGCTTTGAAAAAATATTATCTGAGCGTTACACATTAGGAACTAACGTATGACTTTTTAAACACTGGAAAATATTAGTATATTCGTATATTGTAGAAAATACAAACACGAGAAGTTATTCTTTTCTTTAAAAACTTCACAACGAACTAATTAAGAAACTTCAAGAAGCAAGAGTCCTTCTTGGGACGCTAAAATTGTTTAGCTATTGAAGGAAATTGTCAAAATTTATATAACCCTAAGGCCTGTTACAGTGTACACAAGAGGTCGACACTGGTCTTTGTCCACAATTTCCCACCTCGTTTCTAATCCACATTAATATAATTCTCCCATCTAAGTCTATGACTTCGAAATGGCCTCCTTCTTGCTGGTTTTCCTACAAAATTTTATATGCATTTCTCTTCTTTCATACGCGTGCTACAAGTCTCGTCCATCTCATCCCTTTTTATCTGATCACCCTAATAAAATTTCCACCTGTATTAGTGACTATAGGACTAAAGAAGGAGTTTGGATTGGTGAATAGATTTATTGACCATTCACAGGTTGCTACTACAAATAACTATAACACTGAAGAAAGCAGTTTTCTGGGATTTGGCACCGTGTATATGTGGTGTTAACCGACGTTTCGGAGGAACGTATCGCCTCCACCTTCAGGGTAAAAGCAGACTGCTTTTACCGGTTCTCACAATCCCTTCGCTTGTGGATTTCTTATATTTTTCCTTCTACCCTGAAGATGGAAGCGATACGTTCCTCCGAAACGTCGGTTAACACCACATATACACGGTGCCAAATCCCAGAAAACTGCTTCATAGTCACCGCCGTGAAAGCCTCAAATCTTATAACTATAACACTATTTCTGATTTCCAAGCTACAAATCACTCCACACTGTCTTCTCAGTCTACTTTCACTAGTTTTTACTTGGTAACGGCTCTCTACATTGGCTCTTCCTCCGCAATGTTTTCACAAGAAATTTTCTGATAACGAATCTTAGTAACGGAGATTCTCAGCTTCCGTTGCCCGCTGGGTAACACTCCACAGCTGAACCCTCAACTAAACTGCAGCACCAGTTATCTTCAAGATAACTCCTCGGCACAGACCAAGTAGAAAACATAGCCCCTCTATTGCTGAGAAGGCGTATTTATCGCGCTGTTGCATAGCAACGGTCGTGGCGCTGGCCACCTAGAAAACGCCGTTCTTTTATTGTTGCTTGCGTTCGTATTCGTGGGAAGGTGCTTACCGAGCCGTTGCTTAGAAACGAGTCTATACGCCACAATATTTAGATATGAACACAATTATGAAGTTCCTTATTACGTATTTTTTCCAGCCTCCTCTTACTTCAACCCTCTAGGACCAAATGCTCTTCCCAGAACCCTGCTCTCGAACATCTCCAGTTCATAGAAAAACCTAATATGGCACTGCAATTAATTTTGGACTCTCCTTCTTATCTCTCTTCTAACCTTTATTAATTAGGCCATTTGGTCTGTTTCAGTTCATAATTATTTTTTGAAATTAACAAAATTTAGAGACAGTTGGTAGGACTCCTTCGATAGGTACCATAACTGACACAATAGACTCTATAAGGAGACATATCGTGTAGTTGTGGAAGGACATGAAATAGGAGTGGTCAAACTAGGAACTGCACAGAACGCTGCGCTGAAGATTTTGTTTGTGTACATAAACAGCAAGTGACAAAATAAAGGACGACAAACATATATATACATGCCGCAAGTAGGATTCGAATCCACGAACCTTGTGTTCAGGCAAACGAAAGCAGCGCGTCCCTTAGCCGCACGTCCATTAGGACCGGCTTAACTTGGCATTCAGCAGAGATTAATAATAGTAGTACGTTGTAGTTTCCAAGCAATTCAGTGGCTTTCTGCCAGTTTCAGCGAGTCGCCTCGTCTCCCTAAACCGCTCAATACGTTCGCAATCCGAAAAATATGAGAGTATTCTGGGATGCAGTAGAAGCCGAAATGTCTGCTGTCAGCTGATATGATTGCCAGGGGAACATATTCAGCGCTCGGCACAGAGAAGCAATGTCATGTATTTATCATTCAGCTTTCAGATAAGAAAGTTAAGTACTGAATTCTCTGGTTTCCTGGGGTGACAATATAATCTTACCGGAATTTATAATTTGTCCTGACATTTTCGAGATAGCTGTTTCTGACATTCATGCGTGACAGACAACTGTACACCTTAAGGTTACAATCTCCAGTTCACATACACCGACAGATGCCAGAAAAATATTAAGAATATCAGAACAATTATGAGGTTGTTATAAACTTTTAATGTAAGGCACTATGCTACAAGTCGGAAGGTCGCGGGTTCAAATCCCGATGAGGTAATTCGATTTTTTTCAATTTACCTAATCCTTCTGGTCGCACTATGGCCCTGGGGTTCACTCAGCCTCTAACAGAAATGAGTACGAGGAATTAAATAAATAATTTTCCTGGGGAGTAAAGCGCGGCCGGCGCGTAAGGCTGACAACCTTACCGCCATCTTTGAGCCGATTGTCTAGAAAATGTGGGACCCTCAACGTCTCACAACAGTATGGGCCTTCATGGCCTGTTACAGGGATAGCTTTACTTTTTATTAGCTTTCTCTTCCATATTGGCGCTACAAACCTGCGTGTGTCTCGACCCCCTCCACTCTCCTCTTTTTCAGGGTCTGGAAATTTCGTAACAGTAGATTTTTCCGGACTGTGGTTGTTAGCTCCAAGCCCGACCCCAGCCTAGAGGACCAGGAACTACACTTTGTCTGCCCCCTACCCTTTGACTTTTCTGGCATGGGTGGCCCTACCAGAAGCATTATACGCGTAGATTGCATCATATTGTGTGTATAATACTTATCCCATGTTATAGCCGTCAACAGAAGCCGGGGTAGCGTAGTCGGTATAGTGACCGGCTACGTGGAAGTTGAAGGGCTCGGAGTCCGAGGTCCGGTAGGGTCAAGAATTTTCTCTTCTCCAAGCCGTCCAGACCGGCTCTGGGTTTCACCCAACCTCCTGTCCAATGGGTAACAGAAACTCTTTTCCAGGGGGTAAAGCGGCCGGGACTTTAAGTTGGCCACTCACCTCCAGCTAATGCCGAGATCAAGAAAATATGGATCTATACATCCACTACCCCACACGCCTTCATGGCGTAGTGCTTAATTCGTTAAGCACAGGGATAAATTTACCTTTACCTTGCCTTTTATATATCCGTCAAGTCAACAAATAAAACGGGAATGTCTTCAATGAAGACAACAGATGTTGGTGTATATCTTACTTACTTAATGTAAGCGTAGATTGCGCTACACCTTTAGACATATATTTTAGAACAGTGTTTCTCAACCGCCGGGCCGCAGCCCAGTACCGCGCCCTGGCATCAATTTTACCGGGCCCTCGTGTTATAAAAAAATTACCGAGCCGCGGTCTCACAAAGGTTGAGAACCACTGCTTTAGATCATCAACAGGCACCTCTCTGTGATCTATAGCTCAAGTGATTAAAGTTAATAGTCATGTTATGGATCCATATTACGCAACTGGTGTCTGTTGCTGCAAGCGAATATATATTTGTAGAATGAGCATAGATCTATATTCTAATATTCTAATAAAATTATTTACTAATAGTTATGACTTAAGGATATAAAAAGTATTGAAGTACTGATTCCACAATATACACGTATTTTTAATGTTGGCTAGTTGTTGTGTAAACCCTCTACAGTCGTGTGTCGATGTGCTGAAGAGGGGGGGGTTCCGTATTATTTTCTACTTGCTGTCTTGTAGCTCTATTGATTTTCGTGTGAATAATCTGAACATAATTTCTTGTTTCCTCCTATGGTTAGTTTGGACTGACGTTTAAGTTTGGGCGTTTGAAATATTTGTCCTAATGTTGATGTGGTGTTATTGTGTAGTTGCACAAAATAAGATTACGGTCCCATCAGTATATCTCTCCGGGTCACTGGGGCGCGCAAACCTCCACACCACGGAAAGGTAGTAGTCCTCGAGGAGGAACTATATTAACCACCAATATTAAAACTAGGAAATTCTACATTTTTCTCACAGAGTGCATCTATGTGTTCCGTATCACTCGCAAGAAAAACATCGACTATTTCTCTGACAGCATCAACTGGTTGGTCGCTATTATGCTGTCACATTTACTCACTGTGCGCTAGTTAACGGCGCTTTAAATATTATTTCAGATGAATCTTTCTAGAGCAAATGTTGAATTAGTACCCAAATTAAAGTTTCACTTCATGATTCACACGAAGCCCTTCCAATGTTAGCATAAAAATTCCACACTAACGCAGCCCTTCCATACGCTTGCCTCTGCTCATAATAATGTCCACTCCTTAACCCTTCATCTTATCAACTTCCCAAAGCTTTTTCATCATTGAAACTTACGTCTGTCAGAAATATTTACGGGCACTCCCTGGGAACCTTCAAAGCAGCATAATCTGTGTACCTCTCTTCAAAAAAATTTTGCCTATCCCTCCTCCCGCCATCTTATCTCCCTTCAGGCTTCAGATGTCAAAGGGCTAAGAGAACTGAATTTAACAAAACAGTTGCAGCACAGGAGACAAAGTCTGGAAGCAGTTTAGACTTTTCCGATAAGTTCTAAACCAGTTATGAGATGGGATTTGATATTATCACGGCGGTGAATATGAAGATTACGGTCTTATGGGTAACGGTGCCGTGTAGTTTCGTAGCATCACTGTTTCGGGAAAATACATGTAACCCCCCCCCTTCTCAAAGTTTCGTACACATCTAGCAAACGACACGTCGTCACTTTCAAGACGAACACGATATCTTTATGAGATGTTTATAATCAGACGATCTCATAGAATGTTAATGCGAAACTTTAGTTTTATGTCGTCTGATAGAATGCAAGAACTAGTAAAACAAATGTATAGTAAATCAAGGATTAAGAAGTCACAATGGTGAATCTAACAACAATATTGCAGCAATAGGTTCTGTGGTCCCAGCGCTGTTCGTTTTTATTTGTGGTTTTGTTTAATGACGCTGTCAGTAGCTCAGACTATACAGCGTCGAATGGTAGGAATATTTGCGAATGGTGAATTGGTAAGGATGAGGAAGGGAGAGCTAAAAGTAAAGGTAAAGCTACTCTTGCAACAGGCCGTGGAGGCCCATAAGTTTGTAAGACGTCGAGGCCCCCAAATTTTCTAGACAATCGGCTTATAGATGGGGGTGAGGTTGTGAGCCTTACGCGCCGGCCACCCTCTATTTATTCCCAGGAAGATTCCTGGTACTTATTTCTGACGGAGGCTGAGTCAACCCCGGGGCCATAGTGCTGCTGGAAGGATTAGGTCAACTGAACAATACCCTCATCGGGATTCCTCAAGCAACTGCGTTACCGCGCGCCCCGGAAGGAAGAGGACATGGCCCAATTTTGAGTTACTATTCCATCATTTACTTGAAGAAAAATGCTTACCTAGGATATCCGGTTTTTCGGCAGAGTCTAGAGCACTCCGCTGCACCAATTTCTTGGATAAAATAAAAATGAAGGCGTAGAGAGAAACGCAATAAAATAAAATTTAATCTTTTCAGTGCTGAGACTCCGATATATCACTGGGGAGATAGAAACGGACAGATCTTGACAGGTCGGTTCCTACTGAGATTGTTTTAATGTATTGTCAATTGAAGTGTGTAGGCAGTATGGCTGGAGCTCGTTGCCGGAAGTACAGATAAACCGCTCAGAATCCTATCTCTTGCTGAGAGTAAGGCATGGCTGCATCGAAATCCCTCACCTTTCATCAATTTTTCTTGTTTTCGAAACTGTTCACTGTGACCTGTCCGTACTAACCACACAAGTGTTCCTTTTATTCCGTGAGAAGTACCTTTGTGAAACTTCTAGTGTTTTCTGAGAGATCCTCTATAACGAGGAAAGTTCTGTACAATGGTGATGTCCTTTGGTTTGAGTAATAACCGGGAAGACCACACACAAGAGAAATAAAGTCACGACAGTTGGTAATATGAAGGGGATTCGAACCTGCTGAACATCAGATTAGCGGGTTTCTGGCTCCAGTCAGGTCCGTCAGAAGCAGCTAATCTCAATCACTGGATGACAGGTCTGCATATTCATTTGGACCCGTTAGAAAGAATTATTTCAATCACAGGACCAATGTCCACAGACTGACATTACCTACGAGTATTAATTAGCTCCATTCGACCGACCATTCCGACCACCTTTCCACTTGAGGACGGAAACACATCCATTTTCCGAAATGTTGTGTTCAGAGGATACTCGAAAGAGTCTGTGTTTTGCATTTCAAATCTTTTGTTTACGTTGGTACTAACTGGCTGCATGAAACAGTTAAACGAACCGTCAATTTGCCGCAGGGAAAATATGATTATAACTTAACATTCGGTAGTTTTGTTTTACGTTAAAACAGTCGACCTCACTTCAGACAGATTAGGAACTTTTTAGCATCGACACTTATTTATTTATCAGATTAACTGTTGTGTGTGAACAGCGGGAACTCGCTGAATTAATTTAAATTACTGAGCGTTCTTCAAGGAACATAATAATTAGAGTAAAAGTGGTATACGGGAATGCGTAACTTTCTGCCAGCTACTTTAGTGCCCATTTTGATAAATACTAAGTAGTGCTTGAGAAGATATGCTACAAGCCGGAAGGTCGCGGGTTCAAGTCCGATGAGGTCATTGGATTTTTTTCAGTTGACCTAATCCTTCCAGGCACACTAGGCCCTGGGATTTACTCAGCCTCTAACAGAAATGAGTACCAGGAACTAATTAAAATAATTTTCCTGGGAGTAAAGCGCATCCGGCGCGTAAGGCTGACAACCTTACCGCCATCTTTGAGCCGATTGTCTAGACAATGTGGGACCCTAAACTTCTCACAACCCTATGGGCCTTCACGGCCTGGTAGAGAATAGCTTTATTTTACTTTACATTACTAAGTTCATGGAGCTGAGCCCTTCTTGAGAAGCCGCCAGTCGCTCAGCTACTCAAGAACTTCCCAAAACTTTATGGAACCCAAAGGTTCATTACCGTGTTCACAAAAGCCCTCCACTGGTCCCTATCCCGAGCCAAATCAATCCAGTCCATACCACCCCATCCTATCTCTCTAAGATCCATTTTAATATTGTCCACCTATCTAGGTCTTGGTCTTCCTAGTGGTCTCTTTCCTTCTGGCTTTCCCACTGATATCCTATATGCATTCGTCTTTGCTCCTTTCTTGCTATATGCCATTTTCAGCTCGTCCTGACCAATATAGCAAACGGTTTAATAAAAAACACTTTCATTCTCGTCGTAGAATTATACTGATATTTTTGGGTCTAATTTTGAAAAGATGGGCTATGTAATTAATGCGTAACTAACTAACTAGGAAGCTATACAGACGGGTAACCGAGTAAGGGATTTGGCAAATCAGAATTAACCAAGAACTGAGGGAACCACATGAAATCTCTGATCTGATAATGTATTTTAAAATAAGAAGATTCGTCTTATTGTGATTAGAAGGGATCGACCAAGAATTACTAAGATTTTTTTAAGCGGTGCGTGAATGTTCAGACTCAGATTGCCGAAAGTCATAGAAAATGATTTACGAGAGCTGAAACTGAAGAGGTGGAGAAAAAGATAAATAGGATTAAGAAAAGAATAGGCGTCTGTCGTAAGCGAGAACAAGGCTCTCAGCAAACTCAGCAGACTCTGCTCCGTGATGCAGGGCTTCCCTTTAGAATCTTATAATTTTCTGAGCTGTTCAAAAAAGAATCCCTTGCCTCCTGTGGAAACAGAAGTTTAATTACCGCCCACTCGACTTCCTTCTCCTCCACTTCCCGCGCACCATACTGCAGCTAATTGCATCCGTAACGGCAGAAATACGAGTTCTTCGCTCGAGATAATTTCTGCTTCCTTGGCAATGTCACAATTTATTTATTTGTTTATTTACTTAATCGTGGTTTATTTAACGATGCTGTCAGCACCTATAACATACCTACCTACCTACCTACCTACCACTCAGGTTTACAGCCCTGGGTGAGCCTTGGCCTCCTCTACAACCAGTCTCCACAACCAATGCGTGCTGCCATAGGAATGGACCCACGCATGATGACCCGAGGCTGGTTGTTAGATTTCTGGACAAAATTCTTTTTACAGGATGAGGTTGTTAGCCTCATACCCAACCTTACCGGTAGTTAAACTACCGCCGGTATAGCTCTCCAGATAACAGAGTCACGCAAGCCCCACCACCAAGACAAGGTGGAGACGCCTTTGGAGGGCACCTGTAATATACAGTGTTGAATTTAAGGTGAGACGACCGATGAATGACGAAAGAGAAAGAATTTGAAACGAAAAATTAGCAGCCTAATAGAGGTACTATCCTGTTATTTTCCTGGAGAGACTGAGGAAACCCACGAAAACCCCTCAGTCATGAAAGCCGATATCTCGACTGAGATACGAAATACCAGAGCCTCACTGTTATGCCAATCTGCTCGTTTTCTTTCTACATTTTTTTTTTCCTTGGCACTACAGCCCCAGTGGGCCTAGGCCTACCTCCATGAACTTCTCCGTTCACTTCGGTTTTTCTAGATCTTACACATTCGGTAGGACTCCTTGGGCGGGTGATCAGCTCGTCGCAAGGCCTCTACCTGTATACAAACACAGAAAAACGCACACACACAAATTAAACATCCATGCCCTGAGCGGGATTCGAACCCACGATTCCGGTTTCCAAGCGAGCGAAGACAGTACATGCCTTAGACCGCTCGGCTACCGTGACCGCCTCTTGCCACATTTAACAGGTAAAAATTTAAGGATGGAATAACACATTAAGAAATTTAAGTCGAATTAAATTACAGCATCTTGTTGCACTGCGTAGATCTGATTTTGCGGTCTGATTTTTGCCGTCGTCGTTGGACATAGGCGGCAAAAAAGCGGAAGGCAAAGTCAAATTCTAGTCGGCCTACGTTCATGTATCCATGGGCGGTTTTTGTTCAGACTGTGGGCCTGTGGATTGTGACAACGTCTAGCCAAGTAGGTGGACATCAATATATCAGCTAAATATATTGCTTTCATCTGCAAGATCGAGTTCAACATCTTAATATCTTCAAGGTTTATCTATCAGGTTCGCGGTAAGAAAGAGGAAACTGAAAGAAAGTTATGTGGTAATATTATTCTGCTCTTTGTCTTTATTTTACTCATAACAAAATCAGATTCGTAACGATTCGCCTTTTTTACACTTCCCAAAAACACTTCAAACTCTCTCCAAACTACGTTTACAAGAAGAAAGAGTGTGCACTGCCTGGGAAGCTTCGAAAGCTGAAAATTCTGTTACCCCGTTAAAAAGTAGTCTCCTTCAATTTTTCCTCCTCCACTATATATTTATTGTGCCCAGAATATTCAAAGATAATTATAAGCTAGAAATTATGAGATGTATGTAAAACGAGTATGTGGAGTGACATCCACCGGGAGGCTGACCGGAAGTTGTGAATGGGATCATACTATTATGTTTCACATCCCCCCAGTCAGCCGCTCCAAATTTGTATTTTTGTAAATGTATTTGTTCGATTTATGTGGTGTCACACCCTCTCCGGTTATCCGTTTTAAAATGGGTTTCTGTAAGAAAGTTTGCTCCCACCGTGAACCATATACGGATAAGTTTCTTGAACGGAGGAGGGGCACCGGCCAATCAGAGTTGGCAATTGTAGGGCGTTTTCCCGAGTGAGCGGCAGTAATGCGTCCCCAAATCTGTATAAATACCACTTAACCGGGAGTAACCGAGAGAGAGAGAGGTTGGGCGGACGCTTGATATAAGGATCTGTGCTGGAAGAGACGTAATGGCGCCGATCATCTTCACGTGTATCAGCCTGAGTGAGTAACTTGGCCGTATTCAGGTCACTGACAGGGGCCACTATTGTCGTGTGTACTCCGGTAATGTGACAATAAATAATGAGTTCCGGATTTGATAACTCGATTTATTGGATAACTTCACATGTCGTAACTACAATTCGTTATTACACTTTCACGATTGCTCTATCTGTGACACACAGATAATTATAACACTCTCAAGATGAACACACCAACTACTGAACTGCCTTGAATGACGTCTTCCTATGCTGCTGGTCCCTGTCAGCGCAATCTTTCTCGGGTCCGAGACCCTTGGGGCTCGCGGCCATATTTTACTGTCTCAGATTTGAGACTTCCCCTTGCGTCGCCTCCTACGACTCGCAGGGTCACGGTGGAGGTATTCGACCCCAGCTCCACACGAGCAATCCTTGAAGTCTTCACTGATTCTTATATAGGCTCGGCACGGACCACATAGAAAACATGACCTCTATTGTTGATGAAACTTGTTTACTGCTCGTCGCCTAGCAAGGAAAAGGCCTTTTCATATCGTTGGCCAAGAATATTTCTTCTCGGGAACGTGTTTACCTAGCTGTTCCCTAGCAAAGGTTGTGCATGTTACAGTACATACGTGTATTTTGGTTCACACAAAGGCCATATAGTACGTATTTATTAGACCAGTTATATTCGTTTAGTTCGAATAGTTGAGGCTGGTTCCCAACATGTAGTCATAAGGGTTGGGTTAAGAGACATCCAAAAGCGCCCAAGGGGTGAATGTGGGCATTGAACCTTTGCGGCACAACACTCTTCTATTACTTCCTACCCTCATATTCTGTATATTGTCACGTGTTGGGAGTATAACGCGACAAATAACTTCACGCCTTATTGGATATAGCGAATTTATTGCACATTCGCTCTTACAATCACATGGTGATCTAGTGATCATGGTACCTTCTCGTTTTCACACTCCGAGTAGCTTGTTTCCCACCACTCGTTGAAGGAGCACTGGTGTCTTCATTTCTATCACTAATCAGGAAACTCTTCATGATCAATTTTTCATAATCAAGTCAACTTCAAGAGGTAAACAAATCAGCACAACTGCACTGAAACGTTGAATGCATAATAATACAACATCAAACAGGGATACCCGTCGATCACCATTGAGTCTGGCGACAAACTGCCTGTCCTGCCTGTTCCCTGCCCAACAGGCGCCAATGAAATGACACAAGTCGCTGCTTTCAGCTACGCGTGTACGATACAGTGCTGCCTGGAAGAGGATGCGGCTGCTGCCGAACTATCAACGCTGTCCCTGGCATAAGCGTTTTATAATTTCCGGTAAAGAGAATAATTATTATTTATTTTTAAATTCATGATAATTAAAGCCTGCACTTATCAAAAGTTTTTCTATATGTATTTTTATTTTCTGTTACTTTTCTAATTGATTTAGGGCAGTTTTAATTTTTATCTGAGAACCACTGCCCTACTGGGATGAAAACAAATATCATTTCCCTTAAAAAGCAAGCTATGTGAAATTGAATGATATTATGCTGTCGCAATGAGTTCTGCTTTCAAGTGCTTAGCGTTCCTACTGTCTACTCTGCGCTTCAATCTCGGCCTGGGGACAGAAGAGACCTACCCTAAAGTTTATTTCACATATTTCAAGTACATAAACTGGCCTTTTCTCCACTAGAACCGCCACCAGCGAAACTAGAACAACACAGTTTAGTGTCATAATTTTTAAACCTACTCTGAATATCGTCACTCAGTGTACAAGGTGAAGGGTCGGGATAGCTCAGTCGGTATTGCGACGAGCTACGGGCTCGCCGGCTGGGGTCTGATTCCCGGCATGGGCAAGAGATTTTCTGGCACTGGGCCCACCCAGCCTCCTATCCAGTGAGTACCGGGAACTCTTACATCGTGGGGGGTAAAGCGGCTGGGGTGTGTACCTGATCACTAACCTCCATCTAGTGCCGAGGTCAAGAATGGTGGAGCTATACCTCGACTCCTGCATACGTCTCCTCGATGTGGTGATCAAATAATTAAGCACAGGGACAGCTTTACCTTTCTATACAGATTGACGATATTGGTAGTTCTGTGTACTAACAACAAATGGCTATCACGAGGTCTTCATACGTATCATATCAAAAATGTTATTTAATGTCTGGTCAATTTAAATAAAAATACGCCCATTAAACCACTGCTTCGGTTATGACCTTAAAAATTAACTTTTCCTACTGGATTTCTTCACATAAAAAAGGTAAAAGGTAAAGCTATCCATGAAACAGAACGTGAAGGCCCATAAGGTTGTGAGACGTCGAGGTTCCCACATTTTCTAGACAATCGGCTCACAGATGGCTCTGAGTTTGTCAGCCTTACGAACCGGCAACCCTTTACCTCCCAAGAAGATTCCTGGTACTCATCTCTGTTAGAGGCTGAGTCGACCCCAGGGCCATAATGCGGTAGGAAGGGTCAGGTCAATTGAAAAATTCAATGATATAAATGGTATCCCAAACCACGACCTTCTGACTTATAGCATAGTGCCTCAACCAACTACGCTACCGCGTGCCCCCATTTCTTTTTCTACTGTATACTTCTACTGGCGATTCTTATTCATTGTTACGAAATAATCGCAGAAAGAAGGCCTTAATCACCGAAATGGACGAAAGGGGGCTCTGTATACGAGCGAAAGTTTTGAAACAATTTCCGAGCGGCACAGCCGAATATAAAAGGAACATGACTAATGAGAACAATTCTATTCAAGCGTTCTCTTGTTTTACATCTGAACGTACAGAAACTTTGTAGAAATCCAATAAATGTCCAGCAGAAACAACCGGAATAAGACTTTCCAATATATTATGCCATTAAAGCACAAATCCACTACCTGATGTAATAATAAAAAAGAAGCATTTAGATTAATGCATTTCCAGTGAAATGTAAAGTCTGTCTGACTAAATCGCTGTCAGTTTTCCATGGCCTACTCTATTCTCTGACATCTCTAAGCGTGTGCATTGTTCAAGTAGCAACTGTCAGTTCCCATACGGCGAAAGCCGACATCCGACAATATCGTCTCAAGAAAAACAAAAGTGAAATGGATTCACTCTTCTGCAATAATGCCAATGGTTGCATCTTTAAAGGATGACGGGTGGGGGGCCAGCTCAGAGCAAAACTAAACTATCTCCCCTTGATATTTTACAAGAAATTAACAAATTTATAATTCACAAATTTAAAAATTTATCATACCAAATCTGACAAAGTTCAAGGAACATTAAAATCAGAATATTCTTCCCATTATTCAAGCTGGAATGTTCTATGTTCCAATATCAGATATAAACAACATAGAAAGAAAACACACGAGTCCTCACGTAAAATTCATTCTGGTCTCGGAAAGTTCTTGTCCTTAGGTTTTCGCAGCTGGAGTTCAGTGTGTGTATTCGAGATTCTGGAATACGCCGTGCAGAATGTTGTAGTTTTTATAAAGTTTCGGAAATCTCTAACCTTGAAGATGGCAAATGCAATATTTGTCGAAATGCTGCAGAAATGTCAACATTCTACGATGCGTATTCCCGAAAGCCTAAGTCGCATACACACACATTAGGACTGTCTGAGAACAAGGCGCCGAAGGACATATTCGGAATTCAAGAGAGGTGACACACTACAGGATTTATGAAAAGACGAATATATGTTCCAATGACGAGAAAAACGAGATGTTCGTGCGAAACTTACGTCGAAAAATGTCAAGAGACCTAATCCTAGATGAAAGGATAACATTAAGATTTATATTGGAGGATGTGTCAAGATGGGCTCGATTTAACCGTCTCCGAATTGGGTCTAGAGCGATTCATGTATCTCCATAAATCTTTAAATCCCAGTTGTAACAATACTTACCAGCTGCTGTATCATTTAAAGCAGAACATGTTGCACAGGCACACCGTGTCTACTTATATGTTTCGTATAATTCACATAATAAACAATTTTTATTTCCCAAAACAATATTAATTGATCCTCTTTGTTTTGTAACTGGTACACATTGTGGTTTCTGTGCGATGAAAGTTATATTTTAAATATTATCCAGATTAACTCTGGCTGGCCTCTATTGCAGCTCTCCCAAAATTAAAATCAGTTTTGTTCTAATGCAGCACTTCCAGCGTTAATATCAAAATTCCGATCGTACCATTAAAGCCCCTGCTCAATTTCTGTCCTCTGTTAATAACAAAGTCCACTTCCCATCGCTTTACCTTGTTCACTTCCTAATACTTTACCTTTCCTCAACTAACTTTTATTCCAGGAGGACAAACGAGCACTGCCTGGGAACCTCCCCCTGCGGAAAATGTGACGTCCTTCACTTCTCCCCTTCCATTTTATCACTCTCTCTTTCGTGTCCTCTCTTATTAATAATATTATACTGCAGCATCCTGTTGCACTGTGTTTTCTAAATTAGCTCTCCCACTTCTCGCCGTCCCTGTATTAAAATTCACACCTCAAAAGCAGCTGCACACAGCACCAAAGAAAATCCAGCACACCAACAAAACACACCAGACCCACAACACGTACGTGCAACAAAATAATCAACGCATAATAGTTTAACAACAAATATAAAATATTCTGTAAGTATTTTACACATTTCAAATGAAAAGTGTAGCAGCATGACAAAGGGGCAGCAGTTTCCTCTGCAACTTGTACACCTGATGATGGCAGCCAGTTGGGCCGAAACCTGTAGTGATCCAATAATACGAAGAGAGACGAATATTTTTTAAACATATACGTAATCCGCTGAGGCGGAAGGCGAAGGAACGTAAATAGAAATGGGACAGGAAGGTAAGAAACCAAGAAGGCGAAGAAGAAATAAATTTAGACAAAATATGTACAAAAAATGCTCATGTAAAATACGTGAGTTCTATGCTGCAGGAATAATAATCTATACGGGATGCCCTAACATAGCACCAGGGTGTTAAAGTTGGGCACCCAAAAGCTCCGTAAAGGAACTAATAAAGAATTAATGTAACGGACCTAACAGAAAATTCCTGCAGATAATATAAAATTTACATCATTTCTTTTTAATTCGCATAGTGGGGGGAGTCCAACTGGGTCCACTCGGCACTGCGGCCACTGATTGGCCTATTGTACCTGCCCCAGATGATTATTATGATGGAGAATTTGGTGGAATGAAGATTGGCAGGGGAAACCGAAGTACTCGGAGAAAACCTGCCCCAGCGCCACTTTGTCCACCACAAATCCCACTTGACCAGACCCGGGATCGAACCCGGGCCGCCGCGGCCAAATTTATACCTTATTATTACCAACATGGCCGTGTCATAGATCAGGCAGTTAGTCGCTGACTTCCCACCACGGCGGCCGGGGTTCGAGTCCAGGTTATTTCATGAGGGATTTGTGGTTGACAAGGTGGCACTGGGGTAGGATTTTTTCCTGAGTACCTCGGTTTCCCCTGCCAATTATCATTCCGCCGATTGCTCTGCATTCATTGTCATTTTCTGGAGCTGGTACAATAGGTCAGTTAGTGACCGATGTACCAAGTGGACTGTCTCACCCCACCCCAAAAAACTAAAAAACTACTCTTGCCAATATACACGGTAAACACTTTTGTTACAACGATATTCAAATGTCATAGTGGAGTTCCCGGGTGCAATTCGAATCCTCATTCGCAGTTTTTCTTTTTCTTATCAAATGCGAGACGTCAATTTCTCACCCTCGGTTTGTAAGTAACCGAAAATACCAATGTTATTTTGGACTTCGTTTGTCCTCTCAATACCAGGTCTCCCAACAGATTAGGAACTCTTCCCCTTACACTTGACGATGGAACCAGAACCAGACTCCGGAACGTTCTGGTTTGAGGGAGGGGAAAGCAACTCGAGACGATTGACGGAATCCAAAATAATCACATCAATAGTCAGTGTCAATCCTTTGTGCAGTTCGGAAGCAATCTACCCCCAGGGCAGGACGGGCACGTCTGCTTGTTGAACGATATACTCGTTAAAAGAAACGTAACTTCAAAAGCAGCTGGTTCAAGATAAAATCCGGAATGTTTAAAAAAATTACAAAATTGTGTCGTATAGATCCATTGTTAGGTAACGGCTCTATAAATGCCTTCCCGCAGAAACAGATTTTTGGTAAACAGCCGGTTGCTAGGTAAATACGTTCCAACAAATACGCAACAAAAGATAACCATTGCTCTGCAATGGGAGTGTGGAAGCGGTGTCGAATACCTCCAACGTAGCCCTGCGAGTCGCAGGAAGCGACGAAAAAGGAACCCAGTTCCTGGAGGTATAACTGAGCCACCTTGTTCCTTACTTACTTATGGAGCTGAGCCCTTCTTGAGAAGCCGCCAATTATGCAGCCAATCAAGAATTTCGCAGCATTTTATGGAACCCGAACGTTCATTACCGTGTTCAATAGAGCCCTCCACTGGTCCCTATCTTGAGCCAGATCAATCCAATCCATACCATCCCATCCTATCTCTTTAAGATCCGTTTTACTATTGTTCCCCCACCTACGCTTGGTCTTCCCAGTGGTCTATTTCCTTCTGGCTGTCGCACCAATANATTCCCCCACCTATGCCTTGGTCTTCCCAGTGGTCTATTTCCTTCTGGTTTTCCCACTAATATCCTATACGCATTCCTCGTCTCCCCCATTNTTACAAAATTGTGTCGTATAGATCCATTGTTAGGTAACGGCTCTATAAATGCCTTCCCGCAGAAACAGATTTTTGGTAAACAGCCGGTTGCTAGGTAAATACGTTCCAACAAATACGCAACAAAAGATAACCATTGCTCTGCAATGGGAGTGTGGAAGCGGTGTCGAATACCTCCAACGTAGCCCTGCGAGTCGCAGGAAGCGACGAAAAAGGAACCCAGTTCCTGGAGGTATAACTGAGCCACCTTGTTCCTTACTTACTTATGGAGCTGAGCCCTTCTTGAGAAGCCGCCAATTATGCAGCCAATCAAGAATTTCGCAGCATTTTATGGAACCCGAACGTTCATTACCGTGTTCAATAGAGCCCTCCACTGGTCCCTATCTTGAGCCAGATCAATCCAATCCATACCATCCCATCCTATCTCTTTAAGATCCGTTTTACTATTGTTCCCCCACCTACGCTTGGTCTTCCCAGTGGTCTATTTCCTTCTGGCTGTCGCACCAATATCTTATATGCATTTCTATTCTCCTCCATTCGTGTTACATGCCCTACCCACCTCATTCTCCTTGACTTGAACCACCCTGTTTCTGTGGATATAAATACGGGGACCTGGCCCTCCAGGTTGGGGGAGTCTCGAAACTGAGACAGTAAAATGTGATCATGAGTCCCACGGGACTCGGGCCCGAGAATGACTACACTGGCGAGGACCAGCAGCAATTGTAAACTACTGACCCATTATCTCGTCAGAGAGGATGTTGTTACATAGGGACTATGAAAGCAAGAATTCAGTGGAAAGAAATTGCTGGTCGTGAGTCTTAAGGGGCTTGTCGCGAAGACGAACTGATTGGCGGTAAACTGCCAATCGTGAAGTAACCCTGACTCTGACTGAGCGTTCATTTGGAAGTCAGAATAGTTCCAGCGGAGTATCCAGTCAGCAGATGGAATGCGTGCAATAGTGAGATGTCGAGAATTGAGTCAGAATAGAAAGAGTCGTAGATCGGAATTCGGGGAGTCGACTGTGCCTAGGAGACGGTGTGAGTTGAAGACGTTACGTGTGCTGTAGTTACAGTGATATTTGAAGTTGCTGTGAAGCTGTGATAAATCCGATGCCAGAAAACGGACAGTGAGGACTAATGAAAGCACACTGGAAAGATTAAGTTTGGAGTGATTTGTAGTGTGAGAATCGGCAAGAGCGTTATACTTACTTGTAGTTAAAGCGGCCTCCGTAGTCTAGGGGTAACGTTCCCACCTCATGACTCAATGTACGCGGGTTCAAACCCGGCGAAGTTCGTGGAATTTTTAAGGGCGGAAAAATGCAGGGAACAAGTCCTCCGGGAGGGACTTTAAGCCTTGTGTCCCGTGTCGTAGATTTACTGCACGTAAAAGAACCTCATGTGTCTAGGAGGCCTCTGAGCTAAATTGCAGGCCCTTTCCCGCCCAAGTACTCTCCAATGCCTCTGGTGGATGGGGGAAGCATCAAGGTACCGGGGGCCGACCTCGTTGGCTCTACGGGGGCTGATGGCACGCACCGTTACCGGTAGGGTATGGCGACAGTAGAAATTAAAAGGGGGACGCACAATGGACCAATAACTGGTCTAAGTGCATGGGGAAACCCACCCCTTCTCATAATACAATACAATACAATACTTGTAGTTACAACTTGTGAGTGGTCAAAAATCCGATTACCAATCCGAACCCCGTCTATAGTCACTAATACACATGATAATATTATATCTTCTGCAAATGCATGAATCTGCACACAGCTCTGACGTCTATCAGAGAGAAATATTACAGAGCTTATTATTTTCCTGTGTATATTTATGGCAGTATTAATTCCATATTTCTTTTCAAAACTGACATTAATTCAAATATATGCACCGTCCTCAATTCTGTGATATATAAAGGCATAGAAAGGAAGCGTGAAGAGAATTGTAGATACGTTCAATAATCGCACATAATTTCACATGTTCCATCAGTTACTGCAAAATAAATTAAGCTTTCAAATCATTTAACGTAGCAGTAACTGTTAGTAAAATGTTTTTTATATTGCTAAATTCCTTTATAGAAAGCAAATTGTTAAATACAGGCTCATATAAACCCTTGTAAGTACCATGCACCTGTCTTCATTTGTATTCAAAATCGATAGAAATGGCCGACGCGAGACGCTTAAATCCTGTAAAATGACAGGGTATGTTTTTAAACAAGTCTCCACGGTAACAACCAGTAGGGATTTCGGATTAAAGTAAGGTTTCAATCTTCCAACAAAAACAAGCCACTGTTACGTAGGTGGACAGCAAGCAGGGCATGTGAATGCTCATTCCTCCTCTGATCTCACACATATGGTGCGATGTGGCTCTTGATGCCTGAAGCCACCTTCCATGAAACTTACACTCCTGTTGCAAAGAACTACAAAATGAACTGTATTCTTTGTATTCTGCCAATTCTAGGACTGAGTCATGATCCGTTAACGGGCTAAAGGAATTTTGTCCTTCTTCTTCTTGGACGGCCAACGTCTTCCAAAGGAGTTGGGTCGCTGAACTCAAAGGTGGCAGCACTGTCGACGACCTAGCCTGTAAGATGATGGTGACGTATTCGGGAGGAAACTAAGGAATTTATCGAACGGAAGCATCCAAAACTTTCAAATGATTACTTACTTTACGGTCCTCTAACGACCTGCGCTTACTTCACGACAGATGTTCATTCTCGTCCATTACTCGAGTTTTTCCTTCTATTTCTTATTTTTCATTTGCCACCAAACAATTTTCTACAGGTTCTATCCATCTCAATCTGGGCTGTTCCGTCTTTCTTCTTCCTTCTGGCTTATTTTCAAACATTCCCTAACGCGTCCTTGTTCGATCCATTGTAATGACATGTCCAACCTTCACATTCTCCTTTTAATATCCGCTGCCAGATAACGAGGTTTATATGATTCTCTGAATAATTCAGATTCGCTGCCTCGGTAACTCTGGAGGAAGCGAAGCGTGGAGGAGGAAACAGAGAGAGAGAGAAAAAGTAATGGATGGGGGAGTAGCGAGAGACGCTACACTTCACGGAGGAAGAAAGAAATATTCATGTGTGAAGGCCCTGATGCAGGGCCTGTTATCATTAATGATAAAGGTAGGTTGGAGATTAGGTAAAGCGTTTGAAAGTGAAGAAGGTAAAGTGTTGGGAAGTGTTTCTTGTTGTTGTTTTGAGCAGATATGGCGTTATGTCGTATATACCATGAAATAACTTTGAGGGCTGAATATGAAATATACCGTGACATCAAGCTTGAAAACCTGAATAGTTCACTGCTAGGCAATGGCTCGATAACTAGGTGCCCGCGGAAATGAACACGCACGCAACAATAGAAGAAACAGTTTCTGAGAAACGGATTGGTAAACATAACATCAGGGGTATTGCTGGAAACGGTGTTCTTTGTTCGGTCCGTGAAAAGTGGTTATAAAGAAGAGTTCGGATGAGAATCGAGAGTCGAATTCCGGAGTTCCAAATGAACGGTTAGTCGAGAGTTGAGCTCTGCAAGGGGAGGCAGAGAGGATGGCGCCATGCGTTCAAGTGTAGAGCGTTATTCAGCGGACAACGGCGTGACTAAGGAAGCTGAGGATCTTCAATGTGTTAAATTCGTTGCCAGGAAACGGCTAGTGGAATAATAGACTGAGGACACTAGTCTGTGTGTGACAATGATCTGTAAAGTGTAGTTCTCAGTGGTGTATACAAGTGGTCAGTAAATCCAATTCACCAATCCATAACACCAAAAAAGGTGAACATGCATTGCGACGTGGGAGTTTGGGTGCCATCACCTGCCTTATGGCAGAGGAAAACCACGGAAAACCTTGATCATGATTGCCGATCGTAGGGCCTTCCAGATGCGAACTGATTTCTAACAAAGTGTCTGGAATTAAACTGATTTTCAATATACGTATAAAACCTAAAGACATTCCCTATCTGTGATGTTGCTTCGCTTCCAAAACTCTTGCTTTATACAAGTTTAAGAAAGAGAAATAAAGATAAGAAAGAAAGTGGTGAGGTAGTGAGACATATTATATTTGTGGAGGGAGGGGGAGCAATAAACTACATTTCCCGTTTTGAATGTTCCCAGACAGTGCCCGCTCATCCTTCTGCTATTTTTTATTTACTTTATTGCTAGTGGGGTGGGACTAAGTCCCTTGTACTGCGGCCACTTCTGGCTTATTGTACCAGCCACAGATGATAGGTGAGGGTGATTGTGGAGCAATTGGTGGAATGAAGATTGGCAGGGGAAACCGAAGTACTCGGAGAAAACCTGCCCCAGCGCCACTTTGTCCACCACAAATCCCACTTGACCAGACCCGGGATCGAACCCGGGCCACCGCGATGGGAAAATCCTTCAGCTATAGCTAACGCATATGATCGAAATTACTGTGCGTAATTTTATATGACGTTGGAAGGGCTGCATTACAGTGAAATTTGATCAGACATTGGGAAAGCTACATTGAGGCGAAATTTTGACGTCACCGATTGGAGGGTTGTATGTGAAGCATGAAGTGAAGCGTGGAATTTGAGTACCAACTCAGCATTTGCTCTAGGACCGAGTAAAATCAAGGGAAAGTTTATCGAGTTGGACAGTCGCAGATCCTTCCGGATGCAAACTGACTTCTAGCCAGCAGTCCGGCATTATATAAGCTAACCCTAACATTAGGCCCTATCTGATTATTGCTTTGCTTGAAAAAATCTATATATTTGTTTCTGTCTATTTTATATGCGAATAGTGGTCAGAGTTCCTGGCTACAGAGCCTGAGGGCCCGAGTTCGATTCCCGACGGTATCAGAGTTTCTGAGAAATAGAGGGTCTGGAGTGGGGTCCACTCAACCTAGTGAGAATAACTGAGGAGCTATTTCAAGGAAATAGCGGCTCCGGTCTAGAAAACCGAAATCAACAGCCGTGGGGATTTGTTGCGCTGACAACGCGACACCCTCTATCCGCTAAAGTTGGCACTAACTTCGCCGACAAGCGGCGGTCGCTCGGTCGGTATAGTTCGCTTGCGGACTCAAGCCACGGAGTTTGTTATTTTATACTTTGGATGAGCAGCAAACTGTTGTTTATAACATTTGCAAGGGAGAAAGCCTATACACACACGTGCACAGAGGTTTGAGAGAGTGAGAAAGAAAAGAAGGAAGAAAGTGGTGAGGTAGTGAGGGACACTGCATTTTCGGGAGGAGTAAGAAATTATATTACCGGTTTCGAAAGTTCTCAGGCAGTGCCCGCTCGTCCTTTTATTTTTTTTTTAATGGCTCTTCCATCCCATTCAGGGCACAGGCCTCTTATTCAGTTCCATAATCGTTTTTCACAGACGGTAGGACTCCTTTAAAAAGAATTAAATTCGCTTAGTTGGAGGTGGAGTCCAGTTGGGTCCATTCGGCATGGCGGCCACTGATTGGCCTATTGTACCTGCCCCGGATGATTATGATCATGGAGAATTTGGTGGAATGAAGACTGGCAGGGGAAACGGAAAAACTCGCAGAAAACCCGCCCCAGGGCCACTTTGTTCACCATAAATCCCACATGATCAGACCCGGGATCGTACCCGGGCCGCAGCGGTGGAAAGCCAGCGACTAACAGTTTGAGCTATGGCGCGGCGTGTAGGACTCCTTGGACGAGTGATCAGCTTGTCGCAAAGCATCTACCTAAACGCAGGACAACACAAATACTAAATAAACACATACAGATACCAAACATCCATACCCTGAGCGGGATTCGAACCCACGATCCCAGCGTCCAAGCGAGAGGTGACAGTTCATGGTTTAGACCGAGTGGCAACTGTGACCGTCTCAACTTTCTATAGAGGTTTTGAAATATTTATAAATAGTACACGTATTTAATATAAATTCCTACCTCTCAGAGAACATTGAGTCTCCAGTGCGAAGACAAACCAGCTAATGTTTTTAGGTAAATAATAACGCTTATTGTGAGAATCACAATACCGACTATACCTATCACGCCGAGATAGCGTAGTCGGTATAGCGACTGGCTATAGGGGTCGGAGTTCGAGTCCTGGTAGGGTCAAGGATTTTCACTTCTCCAATCGTCCAGACCGGCCCTGGGGTCCACACAACTTCCTATGCAATTGGTACCGGGGGCTCTTTCCCCGGGAGGTAAAGAGGTCAGGACATGAAGCTGACCACTCACCTCCAACTAGTGCCGAGGTCAAGAAAATGTGGATCTATACATCCATTCCCCATACGTATTCATGGCGTAGTGCTTAATTAGTTAAGCACAGGGACAGCTTTACCTTTATTGTGAGAATCATACGAAATAAATAAATAAATACACTCTTTGGGCAAAATTCAGAATTTTTGTTAAAGCGGGTGGTGCATATATTTACCAGTGTCTTAGAAAGTTAAGTGACCAATTAAGGTGCCTCATTATCTAGTTACGTACCTGCTAAAATTTCAGAAGTTTCGTAATATGTCTGTAAGGTAAAAAGAGTTCGAGGAAGTGCATGCAGGTGTTCAGTGTCGATACGATCAAGGCCTCACGGAGATTCGAAACCCTCTGGAAGAACTCCCGGTCTCTTCCTCATGAAGAGTCCTTCAGTAGGAACTGAGACCAGACAGATGTTACATTTTAATGTGTATCGATTCGAAAAGTCGAGACAGATAGAGAAAGAGAGAAAAAAAAGAAGTGAGATGAAAATCGTGCGCAGCACACATTTCAGTTGTTTCACAAACACTCGCTGTGCGGTGGAGCTACTGCTACGAGAAAACCAATTAAAAAAGTTCCAACCAGTGACAGACAGACCCTTGGGAAGGGACGCAATTTCGAAGTGAGAATTTGCCAGCTACGCATCAGGACACTTCACTTCCGCACAATCTGCTACCTCGAGGGAAATATTCCTTCAGTCAGGACTCACTAGGAAGTCATCAGTTCGGAGCTGTCGGCCCAAGTCAAAGTCAAAGTCACATTGCGACTGTCAGTCAGTCAGTCAGTAAGTCTTGGTGTCGAGCACCATGTGGGGCTCATGATCAGATATTAATTATTACCGTTTGACAGTTACGGTCTTGTTTCTGTGGGGCGCCATCTCTGACGAGAGGACGGGTCTGTCTTTAGTATGTGCTGCTGGTCCTTGCCAGCACAGTCTTTGTCGGGTCCGAGTCCCTTGGGACTCGCGACCATATTTTACTCTCTCAGATTTGAGACTTCCCTTTTCGTCGCCTCCTACAACTCGCAGCTATTCGACCCCGCCTCCACACGAGGTACATCAACTCAAACATTCTGGAGTTGTCGGCCCACTAAGCCTAATTGTTACTGTATACAGTATTTATTTCACTGTTAGAGAAATGCATTTTCACCACAGCTTATTTACATCTTTCATATATTTATATAATAAACGATTGGTTCCGTAAATAACATCAAACGGTATGTCTTTGTTACGGAGATACAGTGCTTCCTCTGAGGTAGGAATCGAATTTTATAAATGAAGACGCTGTGTTTATTGTGAGGTAGGAACTGACTTTTCATAAATCGAGACGCTGTTTTTGTGAGGTAGGAGCTGAATTGTCATAAATCGGGACGCTTTGTTTTTGTGAGGTAAGAACTGACTTTTTATTAACGGGACGCTGTGTCTCCTGTGAGGCAGGATCTGGATTTTTATAAACGGAGACGCTGTGTTTCCCGTGAGGTAGGAACTGGGTTTTTATAAACGGAGACGCTGTGTTTCCCGTGCGGTAGGAACTGGATTTTTATAAACGGAGACGCTGTGTTTCCTGTGCGGTAGGAACTGACTTTTTATAAACTGAGACGCTATATTTGCTTCGAGAAAGGATTCGAATTTTATAAATGGAGACGCTGTGTTTCTGTGAGGTAAGAACTGACTTTTTATAAACGAAGATGCAATGTTTCCGGTCGGATAGAAAACTAATTCTTGTATACTGTTTACATGAACATTAAGCTTGAGCACAGTGCACTTCCTAACCCTTTACCATCTTCTCTTCCTAAAGATTTCTCCACTCCCAACCGAACCTCTATTAGAATGACGAGAAGGCTCTGCCTAGGAACCTTCAAAGCAGAAAGAATATCCCTCCCCCTTCAAAATTGAAGTGTCTCCTGCCACCCCCATATTTTCTCTTTTCTACCTCTCTCACTCACTTCATGCTTCAAAGAGATAAATTCCATCACTCCCACATCACCATTTGACAGTCTATTTCCAAAAATTATTGAGGAACAAGAAATTCATCAAGTCGGTTTTACCCCCACTATTTAAATCGGCACCAAAGCACTTCCTACTGCCGTTCATTCATTATAAGATACTGGACAGTTCTCTGTGTATATTTATTTCATAAATTTCTAATCAACATATTTGCAAGATCCAGATATTAATAAGTTGATAAAACTGGGGAGAATAACAATGATAGGAGTGCAGCACGCGTGGAAGGGAAGACCAGGGCATGCAAAATTCCGGTTCCAAAACCTGAAAGTAAGAGACAGTTCCAAAGCCCTAATGCTTAGATGGGAGGATAAGATTGAGATGCACCTTTACAATATACAGTGTGGTGATGTCTACTGCGTGCTCCTCCCAGGATAGGGACCAGTGACCAGCTATTGTGAATGCGGTAATGAACCGTAAGGTTCCGTAAAAGTCGTGGAATTTCTTGATTAGCTAATCGACTGATACTTTCTCAAGAAGATGAACTACGTTGTTAGGGTATATAACGAACCACGGGGAAAACAATGTGTGATTTCATACCGTGTGATATCTGTAATGTGATTAGCTTTCCTTCAATACCTTTGTCAAATTCAATGTCATCAAAGATTTTCACTCATTGAATGTAGCCTGAACTTTCGTGAAACATGGCAACCACCAGACTGCAAGTCTAGAAACATATCACGAGTCTATGATGAACAAGACACAATGCAATCCATCCTCAAGACTTCCTCGGTTGTTTCCTGACACAGAACAGAACCCTGACTGTTCACCGCCTCAATAATTCAACAACCGGTGCGCGGCGTATGCCTACCGCACTCACAGCCACTTTGGGATGTGACCTGCATGTTCAACTTGCAAAGAAATGAAGTTGACTAGACAGGCGCGTCAAGAGAAACACTACCATAAATTACACGGTGGTGGAATTCCCACAAAATTCACGGCCTACAGCTAGGAACATATCTCATCTATATTAGCCCTCGTACTTCTCACCGTCCTTGTGAAAATTCGTCGATGTATTAAAATTCACACTTCAGAATCATTCATCTCTCTTCCTGTTATTCGAACACTGTATGTTTCGGCCCAAATGGCTGCCATCATCAGGTGTATAAAGTTGTAGAAATAATTAATAATAATAATAATAATAAGAGTAAGTCACATATTAGGGCCGCGCCATAGCTCAAGCGGTTAGTCGCTGGCTTCCCACCGCGGCGGCCCGGGTTCGATCCCGGGTCTGGTCAA
>NW_019726223.1:1335682-1346184 GCF_002891405.2 Cryptotermes secundus
GTGGCGCTGGGGTAGGTTTTCTCCAAGTACTTCGATTTCCCCTGCCAATCTTCATTCCACCAATTGCTCCACAATCACCCTCACCTATCATCTGGGGCCGGTACAATAGGCCAGAAGTGGCCGCAGTGAAAGGGACTTAGTCCCACCCCCTAACACTACAAAAAGTCACATATTAAACACGGGGCATGGATACAGGACCATAACAGATACACAGAATAAATGGAAACACTTAAACAAATTAGAAAAATACCACATATTCAAAATAAGTAAAAATAACTTATATACGAATGACACGAACATTGATACGCATAAGCCAATATTCAGAACACTGCAGGAAATGAATACCAGTTAACAATACACACACCCTAACCCCCCATATAGAAACAACCACTACACGAATCATTCAGAATAGCCACACGCAGCACCAAAGGAACACCAAGACACCAACAAAATGTAACTAATATTACGACTATAGTGATAGAGCAACAGTATATAACATAATATTCACTTCATCAACAAAACAGTAATGCAACCCATTATTATATATATAAGAGATTCCCCAGAGCCACAACACTTGCGTATAACAAATTAATCATGGCATGGTCTCTTGCCGAGGCCAAGAAAATGTGGATCTATACATCCAATCCCCTATACTCCTGTGGGAACTGCCCACATTCAACCAAGTGTGACAACGCAAGCGTCATTGCTTAGCAACCGCTGTGCATGGCATGATAGTTTAAAAACAATTTTAAAATATTTATAAGCATTTTACACCTTTAAGATGCAAAGTGTAGCAGCGTGCAGCATCAGTTTCCCCTACAACTTGTGCACGTGATGATGGCAGCCAGTTGGGCCGAAATGTGCAGTGTTCGAACAATAGGAAGAGAGACGAATGATTTTGAGGTGTGAATTTTAATACAGGGACGGCGAGAAGTGGGAGTGCCAATTTGGAATTCACAGTGCAACAGGATGCTGCAGTATAACGCTGTGATTCATCTACGAGTACTTTAGGCAGACACGTCATGCGCACTGCAGACTGAGTAGCTACCGAATTTCGACATGCAGTAGAAGATTAGTTACCTAACGGCCCCAGTGAGAGCTTGTTCATTTCATCCGAATCACGGTAATCAGACATTACTGCTTTTAGGGAGAGTGCGATCGGTATAGCGACGGGCTACGGACTGGAAGGTCAGGATTCCATTCCCGACACGAGATAGAGATTTCTTTCTTCTCCACAGCGTTCAGACTGGCTCTGGGACCCACCCAACCTCTTATACCATGGATATCGCGGGATATATACCCGGAAGTAGAGCGGCCGTTACGTGAAGCTCATCACTCACCTGCAGCTAATGCCGACATCTTCATGATATGGAGATTAATTAATTAAGCAGAAGGAAAACTTCACCGGTTTTATTTTCTAATTACAGTGAAGAGCCAGGATGATTAGGACCCCGTAGATCGCTCGTAGAGTTTAGTGGACTCATGAGCAAGAAATTAATGACTTCTTAGCTTAGAAATGTGGTGAATGACCAGTAATATCACAGCCATGTAGATGTTCATTTTACCTGAATCACGCCTAGAAAAGACAGTCGCTGTTTTCTTACAAACTGCAGTTATGCAATTACACCATAGCCCTATAGGTCGGACCCGTATTTAGCTAGTAAGTCCCACCAACATCACAGCTCTTATTGAACAAAAGGGTTATCTGCCGCCATCTTAGACCTGTTACTTCTCGGTAGGTCTGCCAGCTCTTTATCGATTATCGAACGTCCGAAAGGTGGTGGAAATGCTAATCGAGATAGACTGTCAGGAGATGACCTCTCTTGAACGGGCAAAAAAACTCACTTAAGTTTTCTTCTTCCTTTCTTTTTTCAAACATGAAAGGTTGATGAGGGTTGAATATTAATTTGCTTGGAATGAACGAGATAACACTAATTAATATACATGTTTAACACGAAGCCATGTCCTTGCATTAATAGTTTACAGCTTTTCCCAATGAATAATACGGGCAATTAGCTTAGCGGTTAATGACATCAAACGAAGCAGGACAAAGAATATCACGCAGCCTACAGCGCATTACCTCAGAGAATAGATTTTAAATATTCGGCGCAGAGGAAGTATTTTTTATAGTAGAGTTATGGGCCAATTATCAATATCTCTGTGTCAAAGGTTGCTGCAATTCTAATTATCGTGACAATAGCGCGGCCGGCGGAATATGAAAGCGCTCATCGGTATGACGACACGAACGTGCGCGTTAGGTGGCGTAAATTAAAAACAAAATTCTGTTTTCCCTTTTTATGTGGGTTACTTATCGACGCTGTCAGTATGGAGACTACACAGTGTCGGGTGGCAGGTTTAATTAATGTGGAGCAGCCCGTAGAATGAGAATTGGGAGGGGAAGTTGAAGTACTAGGAGAAATTTCGCCCCCATTGCCACTCTGTTCACCACAGATCTCAGATTCGCTTAGTGGGAGGTGGAGTCCAACTAGGTCCACTCGGCACGGCGGCCACTGATTGGTCTATTGTAGCCTGCCCCGGGTGATTATGATGATGGAGAATTTGGTGGAATGAAGATTGGCAGGGGAAACCGAAGTACTCAGAGAAAACCCGCCCCAGCGCCACTTTGTCCACCATAAATCCCACTTGACCAGACCCGGGATCGAACCCGGGCCGCCGTGGTGGGAGGCCAGCGACTAACCGCTTGAGCTGTGGCGCGGCCTCCGATCCCAAATTACTCGACCTGAGATCAAACCAAGGCCGACGCTGTGGGAAGCCGGAGACTAATCATCTGAGCTAGGGCTCAGCCCATCTGTTTTGATGACAAAGATTCAGAACAGAAGGCAATGATGCTTCTTTAATGATTTAACGACGCTGTTAGTACTGTCACGTGATGGAGTTACTCTAGACGATGTCTGGATTGCTAATCAAATTTATTGGACATTTCACAACTCGTGGCTACACTTTACAAATCACTATGACACAAAGATTAGTGTTCTCAGTCACGGTCTTCACTGCTCTGCTTGGTAACATCTTCCAACAATGGACGTTCCTCTGCTCCCGAGTTGATATTCTCGCAGGCTGGCGGACATCTCATACCAACCCCCTACTTTTCTAACTGCCGTCTCAAGACTCTCGTAATAGTAGCTAGCCCTCGTTATATACTTGTAGCTCCGTCAGAGACCGCTCAGAAAACATCTCTTTCTTTATTGCGTGCGTGTCCGTCCCGGCGATCACGTGACCGCTACTGATCTATTGCCTAACAACGGGCGTGATCGCCATGCCTTTCCCTACCAACGCCTATCTCTACTGGCTTCATAATTCTAGTTTTCAGCAGACATTCCACATTATCTTAGACTATGTATGTCTAATGTAAGAATTATCAGAGAATGTTGAACTGGAATAATGTGGTATGAAGTGGTCGTGGCCTAATTTAAGATATTATATAGGAATCTACCTAGATAAACTAACGAAAATTATGAGAAACCTCAGTCATAACACTCGGTGTCCTGACAGAGATCGGGCACTTTCAGAATGTAGGTAAGATGTATTACCGCCTGAGCCATCGTGCTCGGCAAGATGGCGCAAAAACAACTGGAGCGTGGGCTCTTGGGTTCTCACGCTCGTGAATGTTAGCGCTAGGTACTACGTGCTTCTTGGCTATAACGCCTTGTATTCCTTTACTTTGTTTCTGGCTTACTTAAAGAATTATTCCCAAATACAAAATATCAAGTAAATTGGAAAGAACTGAAAAGAAGTAATGGGGGACTCAGCTTGATACATGATCCCTAAATTTGCCTAAAGAGATTGAGTTAAACAATAAAAAACTTCAGTCACAATAGTCGTTGTCTTGGTCATGACTGAAAGCGTTCACTTCGCGAATACAAGGTAGAGGGGTACAGACAACAAACTTTAGAAGGAACTTCCTGATTTTACCTTGAAGATGGACGCAATGGTTCATCTGAAAAGTTGGTACACACTCTGCTTGCTTGGTTTATTCTTCGACCCTGGAAATGTAGGGAGTAAGTTCCTCCGAAACGAGGGTGAACACTAAGCACACTACGTGTTACCGTCACTTCGCCTATGATAATACTATTCAGTTTATCTATCTAGGCCTGCTTAGATTGTGAACTTAATTGTCAGGCACCTGTTAGTGCCTGAGCTCAGTAACAGTGGATAAATTTTAACTAAACTCTCCATTAATGAAAAGATATTCCGATGGAGCACAATTTGTTCAAACTAGCGTCTAAATTCTTAAATCACTTTTCCCCACTTTACTTCCAGTATGTTTCAAGCTTTTCATTTGTTCTTTGGCGTGAGATAACGTATTTCAACTGTTCTAATATCGAATGGCGCTGCCGCGTACTCTCACTCAAACGAAGCAAAAGAAAAACGAATTTCTCAGTAACTGAATGTTCATCTCCATGGCAACAACTTTATACAGACTTCTATAGTAAGTGGATTTCTTCCAATGTGTGTAAATGATATTTGACCTAGCAAAATACCTTCATATATATATATATATTTCTCTTCGCCCACGCCACGTGTGTGTGTGTGTGTGTGTCTGTCTGTTTGCTTGTTTGTTTGTGTGAGTATGTTCTGCGTCATATTTGTTCCCCCTTTTTTTTCTTCAATTCGATTCCAATTTTGTTACACAGCACAAAGCAGAGGCTAGCATATTGTATGACGACTTTTATTTGACATTCGTAAAATGAATTTTCTGTGGGACAGAGAAAAAAAATAGGCCACGCAATACCTCAGGCCAATAGGCACTGACTCCTCCGGGCCTCGGGTTCAACGCCTTCTGAATTCATGTGAAATTCAAGATGCAGGAAGCGATACTAGGGCAGGTTCTGCCCTCAGTTGTATCAGATAGTTCTATTAAGCTGTACTGTCTCGTGACATCTTCCTAGAGAGACTGGGAATATCCACTAGAAACATCTGTGAGGATAGCCCATCTCCTGGCCGAGATATAAACCCGAAATCTCATGAATATAAGGCAGGAATGCCAATCTGTCGACTTTGACGTTCCGTTGCGATGTGAGTCGGTAAAAAGGTAAAGCTATCCTTGCAAGAGGCCGTGAAGGCCCATAGGGTTGTAAAGTGGCTCCCACATTTTCTAGACAAACTGTTCACAGATGGCGGTGAGGTTGTCAGTCCTACGAGTCGGCCGCCCTTTAACCCCAGGAAGATTCCTGGTACTCATTTCTGTTAGAGGCTTAGTCGACCCAAGGGATTAGGACATTTGAAAAATCCAGTGACCTCATCAGGAATCGAAACCCGTGACCTCCCGGCTTGTAGCATAATATCTCAATCCACTACGCTACCGCGTGCCCCTTCTGAGTCGGTGTCCCTCGAATATCCGCTATTTGAATCAGAAGAAGCCGATGAGCGCTCTCTTATTTACATGTAAACAAATCGTTTCCCTGACTCCATGTTTCATCTATTGAGACATCCACCTAGCCCCGGGATAGTCTGGTTCAAATGAACATTTACACACTGCTTCTCTCAACGACAACGTAATGTATGTGTCACAAAAACTGATTTTGAATACTTACAGTCGCGTCAATGTCGACAGTCTGGTGCCAACTCCCTCACTGCTTCACGTCACTGTTGTTGAAAGCACCTGCGGGGAGTCAAAAACGGAACATATTTTCAGATTCAACGATTTTAAAGTTTATTCTTCTCAACACTATGTAAACTTCATAGAAGTTATCTTTTGGCTCCCAGAATAGAATCTGCTAGCAATTTTCCTAACAATTAAATAATATGTTTTCACCGAGGTAAGGACGGAATGTTTAAAGGTTATTCGTTGTTCTTCGCTCTATTGTTCCGGTGTGGAGGCGGAGTCAAATACCTCCACCGTAGCCCTGCGAGTTGTTGGAGGTGACGAAAAGGGAACATACTGCCCAGGGGTATAACTAGTCCACCCTGTTCCTGGGGGATATAAATAGAGTTTCCTGGACTTCCAGGTTGGGGGAGTCTCGAATTTGAGACAGTAAAATGTGGTCACGATTCCCGCGGGATTCGGACTTGAGAATGACTGCGCTGGCGAGGACCAGCAGCAATTGTAAACTACGTATCCTCTCGTCATAGAATATATTACATAAGGACTATGAAAGCAAATATTCAGTTGAAAAAAATGACTGTCGTGAGATACAATGGACTTGTCGCCAAGAAGAATTGATTGGCGGTAAATCGCCAGTCGTAAAGCAACTCTGACTCTGATTCGCTCTACTGGTAAAGCGACGCGAAAACAAACACAAAATCCAAATACACTATAACTTCTTCAACCCATTTATGTCCACATTTACCCAAAGTATATTATTCGCCACGTTTGGTTTTCAGAGGTACGTTAATGCGTGATTTAAGATCATTAAACGGGGGCCGACGAATGAATCACCCTGTATATAAGAAGCAACTCCCTAGACTCAGAATCAAGAATGACTCTGCTGGTGAGAGCCAAGAGCAATTTAACCGATCGCCCTCGGGAAAACGCCAATGCGGTTGCTAGGATACGGGTAATGCCACAACGTATCAGTCGGACCACCCGCTGGGAAAACACAGCTCTCCGTTGTAGCCCCTCTGCCAGGATACGGGGAATTCTAAACTGTCTTCTACTGTTGCTAAGATATGGAAAAATGAATGACGACAGGACAAACACATGAAATGGATGGAAAATGAATACAAAATGCGAAAGGAAAGGAGATAAATGTATCAAAGGAATAATGAAATAAATAACTTGAAGAAAGCAGTCTTCTGGGATTTGGCACCGTGTATATGTGGTGTTAACCGACGTTTCGGAGGAACGTATCGCCCCCATCTTCAGGGTTGAAGAAGTATAAGTAAATCTGCAAGCGACAACACCGTGAGACACGGTCAAGCAGTCAGTCTGCTTGACCGTGTCTCACGGTGTTGTCGCTTGCAGATTTACTTATACTTCTTCAACCCTGAAGATGNCATAGGGAAAACGAAGGCTGTTAGAGGGCTGTAGAGCCGATGAAGAAGTAAGGCTGATTGCTCGATACATCCAAGAGTTCTTCTGAGTGAAGAAATTTCGATTAAAAGTTGCAGCCGGTAAATGTAGAAATATCCCTGTGGTACCCTTACCAAAATTTATTTCGTCCTTTTTTAATGTATAGGCCGGGTTGCAGGCTTATAGAGCAGTTCTGGAAATAATTTTCGTGCTTTCAACTGTACTTTATCTATCTATCTATCTATCTATCTACTTATCTATCTGTGGTTCTACAGCCCTTCGTTGGACCTTGGCTTCCTTTCCAGTTTCTTGATCTTTTACACAGATTGTAGGACTCCTTGGACGGGGGATCAGCCCGTCGCAAGGCCGCTACCTACACAAACACAGAATAAAAGCACGCACACATCTATGGCTGAAGTAGGATTCGAACCCATAATCCCAGCGTTTGAACCAGCGAAACAGTTCATTACTTGGACCGCGCGGTCACTGTGATCGGCATTGAACTTACGGTTGTACTTAATCAATGGTTAGTATGGCACATCGTTTCAGATGAACTTGAATTTCCAACCCAAATATTTTATACTCTATTTAAATTCTAATTTCAAATTCAATTTAGTAATTAAAGGGTTGAAAACGGAATATGGCGTATCAGAACTAAGGTAGATGTTCTATCTAGTTCAGTATAAAATTCAGAGAAAATACTAAACGCATATTAAAACGGAAATTATTACATCGCACATTCTGAAGTCGGTTCCTACACGTGTCGCTGTTGGAGATATTAGTTATGACGTCTTAAGGCACCCGAGATTTCTCCTGGAACTAACTACACGACATCTATGATCGTTTCCAGCTATGATTGGAAAGGGATTTTTTTCACATCATATTTTTCTTTTTAATTGGATTTCTCGTGTTATTCTGTAAATAGACTAAACTTTTTAAACTTGAAAAATAAATTAAAGTTTCCTGGCATAACTGCTATTTTAATATCAGGAACTCGAAATTTGTGGCTAGCGTAATTAGACGCCTTAAACTTAGAGTAAAAGTTAAGTAAAAGGGGTGAGAGGCGGGCGGAATGTTGCTTCATTTTCAATAAATTAAATGAAAATGAGAGTTTTTCTAGCTTGATATTGTGACTAACAACCAGCAATGAATTCACTTGACTGCGACAGCAGCTATTTACGAAGTCAGCATAGCTCATTCCGTAGAATGACTGTGACCACTAACAGAATTACGAAAGCTATTTATACAATATGGCCTGATGTAACTTCACTACCAAAGACACGAAAAGACAGGCATTTAATGTGCTTTGTGTACTAATGCAGACATAAAATATTTATTAATTTTATATGTGGCAATTATTCCCGTTATCCTTCGACTGATTAAAAAGACCGGAAATGTAATCAGCTTTAATGCGTAATAAGCAGCCATTTTGTTGTAGAGACACGGCCTTAGAAGACTCTGAAAGAGTTATCTGGAAGTAGACCATGTGGTGTTTACTTCTTTGGATTTCGCAACAATAATTTCTTTTACAGAGCAAAGTTTTCAGCCTTGCGTCCAAACCTCAACCTGGAGGACCATGTCCCTGTATTTATGTCCCCCAGTGACAGAGTGGCCCAGTTATACCTCCAGGTACCGGGGTCCTTTTTCATCGCCTTCCATGACCAGCAGGGCTACGGTGGAGGTATTCTAACACGCCTCTACACGGAAAAATTATGTGATAATGCAATTAGGTCTTTCCAGACGATAAATTTGCCTTATATTTTCATAATTCTAGCCTCATATCAGTGGAAGCAGGTGGGAGACGGTTTAGGCAACGTCCCCCTACACCTAGATTATTGTGGGGGGAATCGAAGTTAAAGCAAGGGGAAGCAAATATGCCCTATATTAACACCAAATTATCTTGAACACAGTTTCTTGCGCCGTCTGTTTCAACGTGCAATTCTATGACGATCAGCAAAACTATTTTGTTTAGACGGGAGTTCGTATGCAAAATTTCTGGCAACCCCCCTCCCCAAGAGAAGACTCTGGTGTAGCCCGTGGTACCAGTGTAACAACAGAGAATACGCTCTTAGTAACAATCTCAGCGTATCGTGGATCGATATATCTGAAAGGTATTTTAAAATCTATGGCGAATAACTTCAGAACACAGCCACTAGAGGCGCTGAATGCCGGAATCGTCTCTAATCAAAGAATCGAAGGTAATCAAGTGTTGTGAGGTGAAAAGAGCCGCGTAATTGATCGCGGAATCGGGTAGGCCGTGACAAAAAGGGAATGTGCTGACCTTTTCCGGCAAATACGTTGATGGAAATCTATTTGGGGACTAAGAGAAAATGGCTTTCAAAGTTTTCATAACAGACTAATGGAATGTGGGCTGTGACAGTCCAGACCAATATTTTTTTCCTATTTATTTATTTATTTATGAAGCAATCAGAATGTACAATTCTATAAGCTNAGAGCAATTAATAAGAACAAGGTAGGTGAAGGTGTTAAATATAAAAAGTGAAAAATGGGAAAAGGAGGCCGGAACGGTTAGAGAGTCCCTTCCCCAGTGGGAGGTTCCTCATTAGTTTTCTTTTAGGTCAGCTCCAGACCAATATGTGGACATATTTTAAGACAGATCGAATCAGAACTACCGAAATTCCAAAGTGATCATAATTTCCTTCGCAGAGGATGTCGATTAACTCAATGATTCTCAATCTTCCCCATCTTGCATCCCACTACTTCTGTTGCCAAAATACATAATTCAGTCCAGCCGCACGCAGATAAAAGTTCCCATCCTTTCAAGTAGTGCATTTTACAACCAGGGTACATTTTACTATTATAATTAACCATTAACGGAATTTCATAAAAATTTGATGCTGCAAAAGAAATTTTCTTACATGTTTATTACAAAAATTATATAAAGACAGCAAAATTCTGGTAGCAGTATCCTTGAGTAAAACTCATTCAGGCCTTTACAAGATGCTTCCCAGGATGCAATATTTCAGAGAACTCAAGCTCCGAGCAGTTTGGTGTACAGTCAGCACTGTGGACCTGTAGAGGTGCCCATTTCGGAGAAACTCAACCGGGAAATCAGGCATCTTCATTGATGTCAGCGTGGTATTCCTCAGACCTACCAGGCAAATACAGGGGTAGTACCTCACTTAAGTCACAATCACTTCCTTTCAACTAGTTTACATTTGAAGAAAGTCGTCTTCTGGGTTTAGGCGTCGTGTATTCTTCGTTTTGGCCGACGTTTCAGAGGAACGTATCGCCTCCATCTTCAGAGCAGTTGAATGGCTTGGAATGCAGAGTGCAGTAGCTGTAGTGATAGGCAGTGAAAGGTGCTGCTGTATACGAAGTAGGCAGGGGGGTGGGGGTGGTTAAGGAGAACGGACCAATAGGATCAGTGGAGAGCGTTTAAGGCCATATATGGTGTTATGTGCTAAGGGAGGGGGGAACGGCCAGTGAATCCAGGAAACTTGAGGTCAGTAGCACTAGGAAGTGCGGTAGGCAAGAAGAACCGGTTGGTTGTGGACAGGCTACTGAC
>NW_019726223.1:1346389-1362098 GCF_002891405.2 Cryptotermes secundus
ACTTCCTATCACTACAGCTACTGCTCTCTGCATTCCAAGCCATTCAACTGCTCTGAAGATGGAGGCGATACGTTCCTCCGAAACGTCGGCCAAAACGAAGAATACACGGCGCCTAAACCCAGAAGACGACTTCCTTCATAGTCATCGCCGTGAAAACCACAAAACTTACATAGTTTACATTTCACTGTCCACCAATCTCCCTGTGCCTCAGGCATCGACTGCGTCGTCAGAAAAACCACAACAAAAGCCCATTTCTGCGTTCATCAAGTCCCACAAGAAGTTCTGGGAAGATCTAATCGTCTACGTTCCTTTGAGTACAACGCGGACCGTATGGGAAACGCTTCCAACGATCCTTCTACTGTTTCATGTGTATTTGTTGCCGAGGTAACGTTTTTACTGGGCTGTTGCCTAGCAACGAAAGAAGGGTACACATGCAGACTCACAGACTGATGGGAGGGATTTATGAAGTACGCCGTTGAGATGGGCTCTGGTGCCATGATATACATAGCAAGTTTCACAAAGACTGGTTCAATCATTCAAAAGTTGATGGGTGGGGGGAGGAGATTTACTGACAGGCAGCATGGTGATCTTATAAGTCTAATTTTATTTTTTGTCAGAACAAGGAAAGTAGGCTAAAAATGAGTGAACTGCCCATGTGACACATAATTCTTGAATAACAGATCAACCATAATTCCATTGTCCTGCAATCTGGTGTTCACTCGATTTATGAAGCCTTGTATATGCCTAGACACAAGTCACATGGAAATTAAACGCGCTACTCAACGGCGAGATGTCTCGCTGCTCTCATTTTACTCATTTTTTGCCAAGATATGCCACTGCTGCTTAGAGCTTGCAGAAGTGTCAACATAATGAGTTGCGCTTTCGTTCTGATATCTCCCTACACACAGCACTGAAATGTTAAACAAAATGGAGTACAAGCCTAGTACTCTGTACACACACCAGACTGCACTGCATGTCAAACAGAAACTGCTGCACACTTGTTCTCATATTCCAATTAATTTAAATTCTCCGTTGTGTATTTTCTGTAAGAATAGTTCCATGAACTGGTACCACATAGCGCTTTATTCCGTAAAACACTGTAATCAACAAGAAACTTATAAAATTAATTAAATGAAACTGAATTTCAAAGTAAATTTCTCTGCTGTCGCAACAACAGTACAATGTTTATGCAACTATGACTGGCAAGAAACAAACAGCTCGAAGGTAACTCTCAATTTACTATTAATGTAACAGGTCATGATCTGTCATGTAAATGTATATCTACAGTCCTGCTGCGGGTTTACTGTTCCTCGTCAGCCTCGAAACAATACTGACCGACAGTTGGTGCAACGTCATTTGTCTGCCTTGCGAATGAATCATTTGACAATTTACTGTGCTCCCAGACATACTGTTATGTACTGTGACAGCCACCACCTTGCGATTTCAGGCTCCAAAATTGGGAAATTAAATGAGGAACTGAAAACAGTGCAATATTCTTCTATTCGACTTTGGCCTCTCTACACATGCAGACAAGGGTAAGTGTTCAAATTGCGACGGGACTGTAAGTAGCAGGCTCATTCTTTATTTTAAGCTTCAAACATATGAGGGAGAGCTAGTAAATGGGTCACAAATTGATATAAAAGGTAAAATATGTGATAATCGAATCTCGAAGAAAATTTCTTCCTCGACATATCCTCCAACAACACTGATACACTTGTCACATCGCTTTACCAGTGTGTCGAAACCCGCAGGATAGAAGTATTTTGATTGTTGTATCAGCCATTTCCGTACCTCCGTTTCGAACTCATCGTCATTGGAGAAAGGTTTTCTACATTTCTCGACACAGTTGTGAACCGCTTTATATGAGAAACACTTCCCACCGTAAATACGAAACATTTCTTTATGAATATCCTTTGCACTGAGTTCTTTTGCCCACAAAAACGCAGAACAAAACACCGTTCTTCAGTATTACAATCCTCAGGCGCGGTGGCCATTTTGATTACTAAAACCAGCCACTGAACATGAGCATACGCGCCTGTTACATAGGCTGTCATGAAACTGGACTCTGCTGCTACCTAGTGATATACATAGAAAACCTATTACGTCCATTACATTTGTTTTACTTCCATTTGTGACCTATTTACTGACGATCCCTCGTATTTCAAGGTACACTATAAGTTGAGTAGACAACCTTACGCAATGGCTGTCGTACATATGCAAGGGGACTTAACGTATGGCGACTCTGTATTCCCGCTGTATGCTCAGACTAGAATCAAGTAACTCTCTACTAACGATGCAACGATCCACATGCCTATCCGGTGATTACGCCTCAAAGGCATGTCAGGCACACAACAACGGTAAACTAAAATGTCTGATACCTTGAGGTCAGAAGCATGAAATTAATGTAGAAAGAGGCTTATTTTTCCTTGTAGGATTTTAGGTTCTCACACAGCGATTATGAACTTTCCTATCTTCTGGAATCTGACGCCGTGTAGTCCTCTGAAAATCAACAGACGTTTCGGAGTAACAGTGCTCATCTTCTTCAAGGATTATAAATAAAACAAAAGTGCTGAAGAGTAGCCCAAGCAAGAATCCGGCTTGTTACCTTCTTCATGATTGGCTTACTAATCAACCAGAAAGATTGAGGGTATATATCCCTCCGAAAGGTCTTCTGACTTTCAAAAGACTACATGGTGCTATATTCCAGAAGGCAGAACTCATCTTCTCTTGCCTGTTAGGTATGTATAAAATTTTGTTAGTTCTAGAGTCTCAAATACTGTTTCGAGAGTTTACAGTGTTGGAGTGACATGCAGGAGGTCAAGGGATTCATGTTGAGAGAATGGTGAAAACCACTAACCTCATGTCCCGGTATTATACTAGTCGATATTACGAAATACGTGCGTCCGACATTCAAAATAAAATTAAGTTAAGAGTAGGAATATTGTAGTTCAGCGACATATCGTGTGTGAAGTATCCATCATAGATTTCTTTTAAAAAAAATCCTGTATAAATTCAATAACGTTATACTTCTATCTTAACAACATGTTTAGGCCATTTATGGCCATCATCAGGTAAATAATTTTACATCAAGACTCTACTTTTTCTGCTATCCCCGCCCCACATACATTGGCCAATTTATACAGGAATTGTGTTGACGGAACCTATAATAAATATTTCATACAAAATACGACTCTGAAATACAATGTTACTGGTGACATGGCAAACACTGGCCAGTGTAGGAGGGGAAAATAGCAAAATTTCATTCATTCATCTGTAATCTATCAAGACGACAGGTCCACAGTCTCTTCCAAAACAGTTCCTCCACTTGATGCGATCTAGAGCTTTCTCCTTCAAATGACAATATCCTCTTCTGTCCTCAAGGTCATCCAGCATCATCTTACGTCTTCTTCCTCGTCTTCTGGTCACTTCTATCTGCCCCCCTATCTTTCCTTCAATAACTTCTTTATGAAGGCAGTTACCGCGTAAGATATGACCAATCCAATTAGCCTTCCGTTTTCTTATTTCGTGTAGGATATTCCTCTGCTCACTGACCCTAACTAACACTTCTTCCTTTCTCACATAATCGGTCCAACTGATCTTCTCCATCCTTCTCCAACACCACATTTCGAAGCTTTCCAGGTGTTTCTGATCTACTGCCCTAAGTGTCCAAGTTTCAGCCCCATACAATTCGATGCTCCAAACGTAGCATTTTACTAGTTTCTTTCTCAAATTTAAGTCCAGTTTGCTGGTAAAAAGACTCTTCTTCTTGCTAATTGCAGCTTTTGCCATGGCAATCCTAGATGTAATTTCACACGTACACCTTCCATCATCTGTTAACAAGCTACCCAAATATTTAAAACATTTCACATTCTCCAGTTGTTTTTGGTCTACTGGGGTTGCTTGTCTCGAAATTTTCATTACTTTTGTTTTTTCCACATTCATTTCCATGCCATAGCACCTTCCAATTTCGATTAGTCTATCAATCATACTCTGTAGCACACTGGCGAAACGTGTAAAGAAAAGAAGCACAAATTTATTCAATTTACACAGGAATTGCACTGGTAGAACCTACAATAAATAGTACGTCAAGAAATTTACGTAAGACGCATTTTCATAAATAAAATGCTAGACAGGTAGTAAAGTAAGTAAAAAAGTAAAGATATCCCTGTAACAGGCCGTGGAGGCCCATAGGGTTGTGAGATGCTGAGGTTCCCACATTTTCTAGACAATCGGTTCATAGATGGCGGCAAGGTTGTCAGCCTTACGCGCCGGCCGCCCTTTACCCCCCGGAAGATTCCTGGTACTCATTTCTGTTAGAGGCTGATTCGACCACAGGGTCATAGTGCGCCTGGAAGAATTAGGTCAATTGAATATATCCAATAACCTCATCAGTACTTGAACCCGCGACCTTCTGGCTTGTAGCATAGTGCCTCAACCAACTACGCTACCGCGTACGTAGTAAGAAATATAAATTATTTGTAATGTTTTCATAAATTTGCAGGTTATTCACGGCTACAGATGACAACAAACTACGTTCACTACGTTACAGGAAGCTGGAAACAAATGAGTAACGGTAACTGAATTACATCTGAGCCCGTTTGTTTCAGATCTGATAACGTCCATAAAGTTAGCCGTACATTACAGGACGTGTGGACGGTTGCGAAAGTTCAGTCCAGCAATTCAATATACTGGAAATGAGGTAACTGGAGTACAGACGTACGAACGGTCTGCATAACAGAACCGGCTCTGTTCATGTCGTACCATTTCCTCTAGAGGATTACGAAACTTACGAAACATACTCACCGTGAAGAAACTTTTGCATTCAACGGATTTTGTGTGAATAATTTTGATCCCGGAAATAATTCAATCAGTAGTGATGACCAGACTACAAACTGTACAACAGGGATTCAATTCTCGTAAGGGGCAAAAACTTTTCCTTTCCCCCACAACGTGTGACCGGCTCTGGGGCGCAATAAGCTCCCTGTGCTTGGAGTAGTGGGGTTACTTTCCCTAGGGTAAAGTGGACGAGGAACATAGTACCGAGGCGAACATGTTGCCCTATTCCTCCATCTTCCCATACGTCTTCATGGAGTGCCGCTGGATCACAACAACTTTGGCAACAAATTTAATTGAGGTAAAATGTAAATCTATCCCTGTAAGAGACAATGGAGGCCCATAGGCTTCTGAGACGTCGAGGTTTCCACGTTATCAAGAAAATCCGTTCATAGATGACGGCGAGGTTGTGAGCCTTATGCCCCCCCCCCTCCTCGTAGGAAGATTCCTGGTAGTGTCTCAACCAACTATGCTACCGCATGCCCGAAATATATTTAAGTATAATTATAAAAATCCAGTTACACCTTGATCTGAAATAAATCTACAGACTTAATCTCTTGTAGCAGAACCCGAAGAATCAACACGGCTAATACCAGATTCTGTCCCTGGACACGATCCTGAGTCAGTTTAACCCATCTCCGAAAGGTCTTCCTTACATTCACCATAGCGTTATCCTTCTATCTCATGCACCTTCTTTCCGAGAGTTTCTTCCCAAATGTTCTGCAATACTTTCCATTTATTGTATTTACTATAAAATTGTAAGGTGGTTGGAGTACGTACTTCCATGGTAACGGAGTAACANGCAATATTGTAACGTGGTTGGAGTAGGTACTTCCATGGTAACGGAGTAACAGTGGGCCGTTGTTTCCAAACTTCTTGGTCTACACAGCGAAAGCATCTACATTTAAATTGATCCTAACAGCCCAGAATGCAATTCACGGTCCTATTGCTCAAGATCAATTTTAATATCATCTTCCCTTCTCTTCTCTTAAGTTTTTCTTACCAGAACTGTATGCACCTATTTTCTTCCCATGTGTGCTATATGCTCTGCCCATCTCATCCCCTTTGACTCTGTCAAATTCTGAAGGAAGTATATTATTACATCACAGGACATGCTGATGTTGAAACTTCATTATTTACAAGCAGAAGTACCCGTTCTCCGTCCGGGATATGGTTGCTTTCCCTGATCTTATTTCAATGTATAGTAGCTAAATTTTAAAGAAGGAACAGCACCCAAATTTAAAATAAAAATAATGTAATATAGTGCAATGAAGGAAAATATTCGAACCGCATCCAGAAAATTCCACTGAAATACTTGCACATCGCTTTAACAGCAGTATATTCCGCAAGAGTGAGTACTGAATTTCGTAATACCTTCGGATGTCGTCAATTTGGCCCACGTAGGATACAAGAAACGGATAAAAGTCGACAAGACATTCATTTAGTATACATTCATACGTCCTTAGCTCACACTGTATGCAGTGCATCACGCATTCCTAGTGTGCGTCCATCATCCATCATGGAAGCAGCGAAATACAGGTGAAACTGAGAAGCCAATTGGATTTCTAAACGCGAACAGTGGGGCAGAGAAGACAATCCTACCGAGATCGTGACTTCCATTTTTCTTGGTCTGTAATTCAACCCCGCGCCGCCGACGGAGCCACTTGTCAGACACCTGACACACAACTTGCGAATTGGTACCATTGCAGAACACGTCCCCCATTTCACACCGCATCTAAGAGCTTGTGCAGAAATGATCACATAGAAGTATAAACCTAAGGGACCGCCATTTCTCACACAGCCCGACATTGAGTCTTTTTAGTATAGAGACCTGAATGGCATGTAACATCAGAAGACACCACATAAACAAACAAACACGACGAGACAGCACTCAGAATAACGGGTTACTCAATCCATGTATTTTCACGTGTATGACTTAGACAATAATCAAAACGTTGTTGCTTAACGGTACTAAAACCTTAGTAAAACACGTTAAACAGCTGAGTTCACCTGGGTGTATCATCCTTTGTCACCGTGACCAAGCCATAAAGGCGTACAGGAGGCACTAAAGTAAAAATCCACACATTCCTGGCATTAGATCCAGGGTAATGATCTTCACGCTCCTGCGCCTTTACCCCTGCTACCTATCTGACAGTACGCAAGTTCGTCATTAGGGCCAGTGGGGATGCGATGGCCAGAATAAACAAACATATTCTCAGGTACTAGAACCCGAAGGCTCAGAACCTCCAATACGAATATCCGCCATTTCTTATTATTCTCAGCCAGTTACACTCATCTCTGGTTGCTTGGAATATTGGTCGAACTTGAAGATGGAGGTAATATGTTATTCTGAAACGTCGGTGCCCTTATAATGATCTACTCTTCATTGTCACCGATGTGAGAACCTAGAATCCTAATTCCGTCCTTCCCCCCTCCTCCTTTTTCTAATTAGACCCTCAAAATCATTGTCCCCCCCCCCAAATTCCGTTCTCCAGTTATAATACCACGACTCAGTATAAATGGCTCTCTACGTGAGGGAACCGGTGTTCACGAAATCTAACCCTTTCAAGAACACCGGTTATTACACATAGAGATGTGTCGGGATAGCGCAGACGGTATAGTGACTGGATACGTGATGGACGACTGAGGGGTCAGAGTTCAAGTCCCGGTGGGGATAAGAATTTTCACTTCTCCGTGTCGTCCACACCGGCTTTGGGGCCCACACGGCCTCCTGTCCAATGGGTACCAGGGACTCTTTCCTCGGGGGTAAAGTAGGCGGGGCGTGAAGCTGACAACTCACTTCCAACTCGTCCCGAGGTCAAGAAAACGTGGGTCTATACATCCACTCCCCCTACGTCTTCATGGCGTAGTACTTAATTAGCTGAGCACAGGGACAATTTAAGAGCTGGGATAGCGTAGTCGGTATAGCGACTGGCTATGGGCTGGACGACCGAGAAGTCGGAGTTCGAGTCCCGGTAGGGACAAGAATTTTCTCTTCTCCGCGTCGTTCAGACCGGCTCTGGGGCCCACCCACTCTCCCATTCAATTGTTACAGGGGACTCTTTCCCCGGGAGTAAAGCGGCAGGGGCGTGACGCTAACCACTCACTTCCAACTAGTGTCGAGGTCAAGAAAATGTGGATCTATAAATCCACTCCCCATCACGCCGTCATGGCGTAGTGATTTATTCGTTAAGCACAGGGACAACATTAGTTTTACCTTTTACTATACATGACACCTGCTTTAACATTAAGAGGACTCCACATTTTGTTCACACGGTGTAACTACACAGTTCTCTCTTTCTTGTGAGTTACTTGACGATACTTTTAGTATCACTCACTCACGGAGCCGAGCCCTTCTTGAGAAGCCTCCAATTGTGCAGCCACTCAAGAACTTCCCAGCATTTTATGGAACCCGAAGGTTCATTACCGTGTTCGCAAGAGCCCTCCAGCGGCCCCTATCCTGAGCTAGATAAATCCAATCCACACCATCCCATCCTATCTCTCTGAGATCAATTTTAATATTGTCCACCCACCTATGCCTTGGTCTTCCCAGTGGTCTCCTTCCTTCCGTCTTTCCCAGAAATATCCTATATGCATTTCCCCAAGTATCCACACTACAGAACTTCGAATATTGGGATTAAAGATGAACTGAAAAGGATTTGGACGGAAAAGGTCAAGGCTTAATGGAGGTACTATCCAGATAATTGCCCTAAGGGACTGAAGAAGATCACGAAAAAAAACTCGGTCAGGATGGCCGATATCCAAGGAGAGATTCAAACCGAGATTCTCCCAAATGTAAGTCTAGTATGTTACCACTATATATGTTTCATATGATTCTGCCCACAAATAGATAATATTTCCCTAAACACCATTAAGAGGTTTGTCTGTATAATGGAGACCAGGAACTGAGTTTGTTGCTGAACTTCGACTTCTGAAGGTTAAGAATTACACCACACTCTTGCAACAAACTTACCGTAATATAATAGCTTCATGCGAAGGGCTGATGAAGGCTGGAGTGGAATGGAGTGGGTCTCCTTTATACCTCGAAACGCTGCGTACAGAAGAAGCGAGAGAGAATATATTCGGTTACAAACTGAGCGCTCAAGACCCTCAAGACCACATCAACATTTTTCTGACGTCAGAAATTCTGCATCTGAAGAAGCACGCTACTTTAACGGCACCGTTCCAAACCTCTTTCATTTTACGATCTTGACAACTTCTCAGACCCCAGAGCGTCGGACAGTGGGATGATAAATGAATGGTGAAATGGGAAGGATTTGTAAAGCACCAGTTGTGGCTTAATGAGTATATATATATATTTTTTTTCCTTGGCACTACAGCCCCAGTGGGCCTAGGCCTACCTCCATGAACTTCTCCGTTCACTTTGGTTTTTCTAGATCTTACACATTCGGCAGGACTCCTTGGGCGGGTGATCAGCTCGTCGCAAGGACTCTACCTGTACACAAACACAGAAAAACGCACACAAACATCCACACCCTGAGTGGGATTCGAACCCACGATCTCGGCTTCCGAGCGAGCGAAGACATTGCACGCCTTAGACCGCTCGGCTACCGTGACCGGCAATGAGTATATTTAGAACACATCAATTAACATAACAAAATACTTAGAACACATGTTAAGTGAAAAGTAATGTAAAATGTAACAGAATAAAATGGAAATTTAAAAATTTTACTATACGCAGATTTATTTCCCTCTTTTCTGTTTAATCAGGAAAGTCGCCCAGTGATCCTTCGGTCGCGCACTCTCATTTTCTGAAGCTGATGCACCCTCGTCACTTGGTTCATTCTTGTGCCAAAGAATGTGTCGTCTTGGCCGCGCCATAGCTGAAGCGGTTAGTCGCTGGCTTCACACCGCGGCGGTCCGGGTTCGATCCCGGGTCAAGGAATGTTGAAAAAACTACAGTTCCGTCTGCATTACCAGTCTGATTTAAAGAATGCTTACCCTTTCGGCGGCTCCGGTCTAGAAAACCGAGATTAACGGTAGTGGGAATCCATTGTGCTGACCATGTGACACCCTCTATCCGCAAAAATTGGTGCTAACTTCGCCGACAGGCCGCGCCATAGCTCAAGTGGTTAGTCGCTGACTTCCCACCGCTGCGGCCCGGGTTCGATCCCGGGTCTAGTCAAGTGGGATTTGTGGTGGTCAAAGTGGTGCTGGGGCAGGTTTCCCTCCGGGTACTTCGGTTTCCCCTGCCAATCTTCATTCCACAAAATTGTCCATCATCATAATCACCCGGGGAAGGTACAATATGCCAATCAGTGGCCGCCGTGCCGAGTGGACCCAGTTGGACTCCACCCCTCGCTAAGCGAATTAAAAAAGAATTTCACCGACAAGCGGCTATCGCTCGCTCGGTCGGTATAGTTCGCTTACGGACTAGAAGTCACGGAGTTATTCTTTTGGCGTAGTCCATTACCGGAACGCTGAAATTCAATCAGTTTATTTTCAAATTCCGAAGGAAGTTTTTGGCTAATTTTCATCCTTCGCCATAATGATAGCTTGCTCCTTTCATAAACTCTTCGCATCTTTCACGGTTAGGCTTGAGAGGTACATTACTGTTTCTAGCTCATTATTTTGCTCCTGGGTTTCCTAGTCACAGGTAACCTTTCATTTCGTAAATCTCTGAAATACTCTAAAATAGAGGCATCAATCTCAGGATTTCTCCATTCTTTTGGTCCAGAAAAAAGATTTTCTCTCTGTCAGACATGAAAATAATTTTGACGTACGCATGCCTCAGTTTGCTTTCGGCCAGCTGCACCATTTCTTATCTTCTTAGCGCACAGAATAACTTCGTTTTCCAATGCGGCATCACATGCAAAACGCTTTTAAATGGGTAGAAACTGACAGAAAGCTGAACACACCTGAATGATAAGAATATCAGACAATGGAGAAACTAAAAGCTGGGGGACTGTCTCACAGTTAAAGATGGGGTGGGGGGGATGATGTTACTTGATGACTCACCCCGGATATATTTACATTAGGTTCTTTACAGGTTACCCATTAGATAGTCTGCAGACTGGTGAATAATTCCTGGATTTAAGAAGCATATCAAATTCTCAAGGGGGAAAAATGTTTAAAATGTGCGTCATATATTCCAAGTAATACAGATAGGCTACGGGCTGGACTGATAGGGTTCGACTCCCGGCAGATGAAAGATTTTTCTTCACTTCACGACATCCAGACCGGCTCCGGGACCCAACCAGCCTCCTATGCAGTGGGTACTGGTGACTCTCTCCTCGTGGGTAAAGCGGCCGGAGCATGAAGCTGACAACTCACTTCCATCTAGTACCGAGGCTAAGAACGGTGGAGTTCTACCTCCATTCCCCCACGCGCTTTCACGACGTTGTGGTTAATAAATTAGGTCCAGGGACAACTTTACCTTACAGTCAGTTTTCAATTTTAGCATTATTAATTTGCGCGTTTTTAGTTGAACACATCCCTCTTATCTACTTGCATTCTTATAGGAAGTTAGTTTTTAACTAAACGCGTTTTCAGAAACGCGTCTGCCGCATACATCGAGAATTGTGTATGTGTGTGTGTGGAGAGAGCGAGAGAGAGAGAGAGAGAATTCGGTACAGAAGGCAGTATTAATTACACAGCTTAACGGTCTGTTTCTGCCTGTAGTTTCCAGCGGTGTGGTTTCGTACGGCTGTATCACAGCTCAGGCGGCTAGACTCTGGTCTCTCACCGCAGAGCCTCGTGTTCAGTCCCAGGTGACTTTATGCGAGATTCGTAGTGAAAGAAACGGAATTGGAGCAGGTTTTTTTTTTCTTCGAGTTTCTTTGGCTTTTCCTCTGTTAATCATCGTTCCATCACTCCTCCCCACTCATTTACTCTTTTCCCCTGAGGTGTGTTATGGGCGTGACAAGGGAGCATATTATCACATCCTAGATTATTAAGTTTATGATATTATTTGTCGCCTTGTATTTGCTTGGTTACATAGTGAGAGGATTTTCCGTTTATGAATTCCATCTCTATCATAATTATCAAACACGATCTCAAAGATACAGTCGACATATTTGTAATCTTAATGTATGATACATAAATTGCATGCAAAGCTTTAGGCAGTCTGGATTCGCAGTGTATCTCTATATCAAATTTTACATATCTGGCTAGTTGCAGCCGAATACTGTGAAACCGAAAGTTATATGCAGGATGATTCTAAATTATTGTTGGCTTATCCGGGGCCTGTACTTTTCAAACCTTACGTGCCACGAAAGGCAGGCACGTTGAAGTTTTTTAGTATTCTGCCGTATTGATTCTACAGGTAACAGAACTTTTTGAGTTACAATTTCGTATTCCATAAACAGCTCTATTCTTTCCGGTTTGAAAATTATAGGCCATGGAAAACCCGATAATAATTTAGAATCACCCTGTATATATACTTTTCGCATCCGTTGTGTCATTATTCTTCGTTGTTCATAGAATTTGGCAATAACAGATATTCTAGAATCTGTTTTATTTCACTTGGCCAGCAGTTACATAAAGAATATAGGTACGAAGTACAGTCAAGCAATGTGAAGCGAATATGCACAAGCCTAGTGCACAGATCCAAAATTTAATGCTCGTTATTAATGGCAACACCGCATGTTAACAGAATGGTCTAAGTGCTTATGCTCTATCGCTCTCTGGTGGCTAAACCACACATTATCACTGCATGACTCGTAATCCTCACGCTGAAGTTGTAAGCCGGATTTCAAGTCAGGATGAGGTACACATCATGTAAGCACTCTGCGCAGTAGCTTGTGGCGCCCCCCACAGTTAGGCCAGCATTCTCCTACCAGTCTGGAACTGTTAAACATTTACGATAGAGAAATTTCTGCCCAGAAATGTGATCCAGTTTTCTTGCCTTTGAGGCACTGAAAATCTCAGAGTAGCTCCATATCTAGGGCCGCGCCATAGCTCAAGCGGTTAGTCGCTGGCTTCCCACCGGGGCGCCCCGGGTTCGATCCTGGGTCTGGTCAAGTAGGATTTGTGGTGGACAAAGTGGTGCTGGGGCAGGTTTTCTCCCAGTACTTCGGCTTCCCCTGCCAATCTTCATTCCACCAATTGCTCCACAATCACCCTCACCTATCATCTGTGGCTAGTACAATAGGCCAGAAGTGGCCGCAGTACAAGGGACTTAGTCCCACCCCACTAGCAATAAAAAAGAGCTCCGTATCTATATTGGGTAAGTGTTGTGTTCGTATCTCTGTCGGGACACCGTCTGTCCTCACGAAGTGTTTTGTGCCTTTTCTCAGCCGCTCCAGGCAAAACTGCTGCAATAGTACCTCGATTAGGCCAATACGATTTCCTTCCGAATCCTTCCCAGTTCATCAGCCATCTTACCGCTTGATGCCACATAGTCTGGAAAATCACAGAGACGTATGTGTTTGTATACACACATTTTGTGGGCGTTGAGTTTTCCATTTTCATTACGTAATTTCTGGTTACCATAACAACGAGTTTGTTGACCGTTAATAAGTTCGCACGAGAGTGATTTATGTAGTAGGTCGCAAACATATGTGCAGTGTTTTGTTTCAGTGTATCATGTCTGTTCTATGAACATTTATAATATTTTGATATGGATGTGTGTAGTCTGACATACGCGATAAGGGAGATTTTTCTGTGACTGTTTTATGCTTGTTATCTTTGGAAGATGGAATTGTACGTCGATCTCGTCCTGTCATTCGACAATGTTGTGGCATGTAGACCCGTTGCTAAGAAACGACTGCGGAACAAACAACTAGACAACAGCCCGTAAACAGCAATAGATGAATGTTGCTTTCGGTGTGGTCCGTGCCGAAATATTATAAGCACGACCGCCGGTTAGTAATTAGTGGAGTCAGTGAGTCAGAGGCCTACTGCGGTTCACTTGTGAGCTGTTGCTATGGAAAGCTGTCAGCTGAGGACGGGGACTGTTCAGGAATCTAGAGGAAGGGGAACGTCCGCCTTTGGAAGTCACTACCAAGCAACGGCTAATGTAGAATGTAACAGACTGAGAAGATCTAGTGAATGCTCTCGTTAACGGCAAAGTGTGTGAATTCAGTGATTCAGTATTGAGGGGGTGGGTTTCCCAATGCACCGCGATTGATAGTCTATTGTACATCCCCCTTTTAATTTCTACCGATACTGGTGCTCGCTATCAGTCCCTTTCTGCCAGCGAGGTTTCTACCCTCTACTTGGCAGTGGTATCTAATAATTAGTCCCTTTCTGTCAGCAGGTCGTCCCTCCTCTGGCAGCGGTACCTAATACTTCCCCATCTATCGGAGGCATTGAAAACTATTTGGGCGGGAAACTTTTCGCCTAATTTAGCTCAGAGGCCTCCTAGAGGCATGAGGTTCTTTTACGTGCAGTAAATCTACGACACGGGACCCACGGCTTAAAGTCCCTCCAGGAGGACTTGTTCCCTGAAATTTTCCGCCCTTAAAAATTCCACGACCTCCGCCGGGTTTGAACCCGCGTACCTTGAGTCATGAGGTGGGAACGTTACCCCTAGACTACGGAGGTCACTAACTATGTGAATTAGTGAAACGGTTATAATTACTTGTGGCCACGGTTCTGTGAGGGTTCGGTACATTCTATTACCGATCCAAACCACGTCTATATTACCAGAATTCCGTGATAATATGTAGGACTTGAAAGGAATCCTGGAGAAAGCAGGTAAGGCAAGTGTACGGAGGCATACAAGTATATGTAACAAATAACGAGTCTTCCCGTTGAATTCGATTACAATATCGCTGTAAAACTGCCACTGAATTAACGTTAGATTACTCATCGTGTCTTTCGTTTTGTTTCAGCACCTCATTGTTTGAAGTAAGACTGTTATGCGATGGTTATTTAGATAGATTTCAGACTGGTATTTTTTTTTTGCAAGAAATATATATTTATTTTGAAAGAATAAATGTGTATTCAAAAAGACCTAGGCTATGCCCATCCGACACTCTTCAGCACGTTCTTGTAAACATTTTATCATAGCAGTCGCCCCGCTATTTTTGAACATCTCTCTTGGCTTAATTCTAAGAATATACTCGTACTATTAATATTTTGTACGTATACTTCTTTTTCCTTTTAAAAATAAATTTAGGAATTTTTGTTTATGAAGTAACAGACGCCTTGCAAAAACCCTTTTCTTTTTTCCTTTAGCCTTAAGAGCTCTGTAACTGAGTTTGGGTATTCTTTTTTGTTGTTCTCAGACAAAATGTCCATCGCTGTTGCCCGTTGGTCCTCGTACAGGTTACACTCCCAGAAGATATGTTCCTCCGTTTGCAGCCCGTCACCACACTCGCGTTCAGCCGCGGATACACTGCTATATCTACTTAAACTTGCTATAGGCCGCGCCATAGCTCAAGCGGTTAGTCGCTGGCTTCCTACCACGGCGGCCCGGGTTCGATCCCGGGTCTGGTTAAGTGGGATTTGTGGTGGACAAAGTGGCGCTGGGGCAGGTTTTCTCCGAGTACTTCGGTTTCCCCAACCAATATTCATTCCACCAATTGCTCCACAATCACCCTCACCTATCATCTGGGGCTGATAGAATAGGCCAGAAGTGGTCGCAGTACAAGGGACTAAGTCCCACCCCGCTAGCAATAAAAGAAAATGAAATTACTTTTAGACTGGAGTGGCCTGCTCTCATACGGTTTATTGACACGGAGGCACGACGGTTCAAGTTTAACTCGCGGAACCACGGAGACAAGCAATTCCTCTAGTACCTTTCAAAGTAGCTTACTCCTCTGTGCCTTTTGGTGTTTTGACAGAAACTGTGAAGCTCCTCGTTGTCTTTCTTTTTTTCCCACTGGACTTTAAGATCTGCCACTGGAAAGGGGGGATTTTTTTTATTGTGACAAATAATTGTAAATATAAAGAAGGCCTAGGCAACGCC